>NC_056733.1:1327362253-1327367253 GCF_019279795.1 Protopterus annectens
TGCATCAGAACCATATTAGCTTGTCCCTGCATCGATGTTATGGATGACAGGGATGTGGCACAGGTATCATCATATGCACAGGGTGTGTTGTTGGTTTGCCAGAGACCTATGCTGACCCATACATTTTACACCATGTATGTGAGTGAGGGGATTTACTTATTAATTTGGCTGTTGTGACGTGATGTGTGTAGGTATGGGGTTGCCCTAGCTGTGTTGGTAATGTGTGTGTGTGTGTGTATGCATGCACACAGTACTGTCATGTGGCTGCCCTATACAGGGGGTTGTTGGACAGCTGCAGACCATACCTGGGCATGCAGTTCACTGTCTTCAGCCACGGACATGAGAACTGTGCCTGCCAGTGGTTCCACAGGCACCACCAGGTACAAGCCACAATATGGCACTCTCCCCTGATGATGACATATTTCCGCTGGATCCAGGTCCCTCTTGTGACCTGCCAGGGCTACGTCCATGTGGCCTGCTGTGGTGTGGTGTGAACAGCCCCCCCTGCAGTGCGGGGGCTGGTACTAGCACTACGAGAGTGGCTTTATGTTCTGGCACATCCACATCGACCTCCAGCTGTTGGTGTTGCTGGCCTACATCCATGTGGTCATAACACTACTCCCACCATATGCCCGAGCACAGATATTCCATGGTTGAGGATTCCCATCATTTCATCCAACTGTCTATTCATGACCTCTGCAAAATAATGGTGGGTGCCTGCAAGATCAGGGATGTTGTCAATAACAGCTGAATGAGTAGCCCTCTACAGCCTCAGACCCTGCATGGTGTACCATTCCATGTGTGTCTGTGCCTCCATGACCATCTGAAACATGTGTCTGGGGGCACCAGATGTGGAAACTTCTGCCAGGGGCATGATGACCAGCAGCCCTCCTATGGGCACCCCTGCACATCTGCTTATGTGGTACCCTGACGGACATCTGGCTATGGCTGCTGTGTCCAGACACACGTGCCATAGATATCATACTGTCCTGTTCCATGCCACCAAGCATCAACTCTCCTTCAGCTATGGCCACTGGTGATGGTGTATGTATAGGCAATGTGAATGTGTGTGGGTATAGGGTGGATTACAGTGGGATGTCAAATGATGGCACAGCTTCAGCCCTTGACAACCCCACCTGTACCTCAACACACCTATCATCACTATCAGTGTCTGTATGGACACCAACATCAGAATGCCTGCAGGAGGGATCCTGACCCACCTTGCCACCTGTGAGGGGAGAACAAGAAATGCACTTTAAGACCTGTACATCATTGCTTAACAGTACACACACACGCACACACACACACACACACACACACACACACACACACACACACACACACACACTGACATTCCACCATACTATTTACCTGTCCCTGAGTTTACAGAATGTCCTTAGTTTTTTCTCTTATTTTCCCCATCCTGCATCAGTCTTGAATAATTACCAATCATCAGTTACAAGTGGCGTTCCACAAGGCTCAGTCCTGGGACCTCTCTTGTTCAGTATATATTTCTAGGAGGTACAGGCCAACACGGAAGGACTGTGGCTGACCAAGTTCGCAGATGACTGCAAACTGGGCGCCATAATCGACTCTCCAGCTGACACAAGAATCCTCCTAAAGGGCCTCACAGAAACAGACAACTGGTGCCAGAGCCATGGCCTCAAGCTAAACGCCAAAAAGTGTATAGTCATCCCCTTTGGCAAAAACAGTGCACAAATTACCACATAGGTGGTAATCCATTAAGTACAGAAGAAGTAATTAGGGACCTGGGGACCCAAGTTGATAGCAATCTCTCATTTGACAACCAAATGCCAAAGTGGTTAGAAAAACATTTTATTTAGCCCACCTAATCATGAAGGGATTCGCATCTAGATCAGGGGAGGTCATTGTGCCTCTTTACTCATCCCCCATCAGGCCCATAATTGAGTACAATGCCCCTTTTGGGATGTACCTTACCAGACAACTGCAGCAACTGGAAAGACCCCAAAAATACCTCACCAAGAGGATCAAAGGGCTCAAACAGATGCCATATGCTGCCCGGTTAAAGAAACTCCAGCTCTACTCAGTGGCATACCGCCTGCTTAGAGGCGATCTGTGTCTGACGTATAAAGCCATGTCCAACCCAGAATTAATGGACATGCTGCACCTCAGAAAATCCAAATCCCATCGAGCTACGCGCTCAAGAGACTTGAACCTCAGCACTGAAATAAACAGGACATACTGGAGGGACAGATTCCTAACCCAGAGGCTCCCCTCACTCTGGAATAAAATCCCAGTCCAGGTTAGGCAGAGTCCCTCATTGACTCTCTTCAAGAGGAATCTTGATGAGTGGATGGGAGATCATAGGTTTACCCCGGGTATCACTTCTGTGTCACTGGTAGACAGAGGCACAGTTTACTAACCTCGAAAAAGGGCATAGCAAAATTAATTTAAAATGGGTGGCGAAAGCCAAAAACACTCTGGCTAGGCTTATAAATGCCCTAGGGCAGATAGCCTAGTATGAACCTATGAACCTGTGAACCTCTTAATGTATCATTCTTCTAATTGCTCAGAAAAGTGATCACAAAACATGACCTCTTACTCCATTAACAATTTAACTTGATTGGAGTCATTTTTTCAAAGACTCCTTGATGTCATCAAGTGTTCACCCTGGTTTTGGCCAGATGTCTTGAGCATGGCCCCCATATGTTATGGGCTACTATAGTCAGTCAATAATGTCACACACTAGAGTTTCACACTTAATTATTGTTCAGTAGATGCAAGATCTGTTGCTCTATTAACCTTTTATGTGGACTACAGTAATATTTGGAAACACTCTCTGGTGTTGTCTAGTAATTCCCCCAGTGCATCTTTAGTACTGCAAACTTGGGTATTCTTTCACCTTTTTGCCAATTGCAATTAAAAAAGTATCCCTGGCGTCTAGTTTTCCCTCCCAATGCATCTTTCATGCTGGATACTTTATTATTCTATCAGCTTTCCTGTGATTACATTTCAGAAAAGTATTCCTGGTGTCTAATGTGTCTGTCCATTCTTATCTACTGCATGATGTCTAAGGGAAGATGAGAGGTATGAACAATCCCACACTCACACATTTTCACACATAGACACACAAACACACACACATACACACATTCTACATACATCAACCCCCCTCCACTCCACCAGATAGCACTTACAGGCAAATTCATCTCCCCATACACACACACACACACACACACACACACACACACACACACACACACACACACACACACACACACACACACACACACACTTATAGGTGAGGCTGCACAAAGATATTACACACATACCTCTTATTACCCATCTGCCAACATGCATGACATATGGCACTCAACAGCATGCAATGCAGCTATAGTCAATCCTTGTTACCAACATTATACATCTCTGTGATGCATGGGTTGCATTAGTAGGTGATGCCCCTTCCCCTGTAACACATTGCACCCATGTAGACAGTATTGCCGTGCACCTATTTGGCACCCTGGCATATACTGTGTACCATACCTCACAGGTGTGCACACCATTGCTGAATGTGTATATGTGTGTCCATTATGTTTGCTCCTCTGCTCACAGCCCCTATGTGTTTGTCCAACACATACCTGGGATGATATGTGGACAAATGTCATTTGTGAATGCCTGATGTCTGATTTACAGATCTCATCATCTGCGGTGCATGTATGGCCAATAAAATACAATTACACTGACAACCTTCAAACCTTATCTTGGCTATGAGGAATGCACACACCCTTATTGATATGGCACCCTCTTCCCTGATATGCCATGGGGCCACATTACTGCATATGTTAACATTGCACAAACCTGATATGTGACATATGACCTGTGCAATGAAATGCAGTATCAAACAAAAGTGTTAGTTGTGCAGTTGATGATTGAGATGCATACAATTTGTGGGTGCATATGTGTGCACACCCTAATCATGATGGTTTGTTGCACCAACTGTTATGTGTACTACAGCAGTCACTATTCCTGGAAGGGGTATACTAGCATGGGCCATCTGCATTTGACAGTATTTGGTCACTCTGCCCTACGAATGTTCCCCAACTGTGCGCGATTGCAAGGTCAACTCATGTGCACAGCCCTTGGAGGTGACACAGTGCTGCCACTATTGTTATGGAGTCAGGATTATGTCTCCCACAATTCATGACCTTGACTGTGTGCAGATAGAGCCATTATTAGTGAGCTTTGGATATCTGCTTCAGTGCACTGTTGTGTTTCATGATAACACCCCATCCTCAGCCTTTTTGCAGATGCTTGACAACTATGGCCTACACATGTGTGTCATTTTGCAGTGTCCCAAACTCTGAACACCATGTGTATCGGCCTAGTCCCTGCTAATGAATGGTAAACATACAGGTGTACACTGCACCAGCAAAGTACAGATGGGAATGGTGGGCCTGAGGTGTGGTGAGGTGTTGGTTGTGCAGCATATGTATCTTAATTGATACTGTCCGTAGGTTTCCAACTTGGTCTTGGTACACCAGTACACATTGCAATGCATGCCTTTGGGGGATGTTTGCTGTTATGCATATGCTACCTGTAGAGAGCCCTGGCCTATGTTTCCTGTGGTACAACTGTCCCATCTGATTATCCTAACACTTGGGCCACACTTATGCAGAGTCCAGGCAATTGCCGACACAGGTACTGCGCAGCCAGTACTTGCTAGACATTCCTGCAACTCCCTCGGTGTTGTGGCATGTTACTAGGCAGCTGCATGACCAGTTTGCAACATGTGTTGTCATCTGTCTTGGATGGACATCTGTTTATTTTTTACATTAATCCTGTCCCATACATCTTCGCCACATACATGACTGTCTGCTCTGTTTCCCATGGCATATGCAATGGTGAGGTAAGGCTACATGCCCAACTCCTGGGTGCTACCTGTTGGGTATGAGGTCCATTCCATGGCTTGTAAGATGTGTGCAAGCCACGGGTGCCTCTGTTGCAGGTAAGTCGGCACA
>NC_056733.1:1327372253-1327383759 GCF_019279795.1 Protopterus annectens
AAATCTCCTCCTTTTATTCTATAGTTTGCTTATGGCCGGGGTCCACCAGACTGATTTCTTCTTGCTTGACGAAGGAGTCTTGGTTTTATTTGGGATAGCATGGTCCATGAAATCCTGACGATGTATATAAAGTGCCTTGGTGTAGGATTCTGCATCCTGGATATCATTATCCTTCTGCACGGGAATAGTGAAGCTCTCCACTTCTGATGCAAGTAGTTTGAAGTTTGCTTTAGAAAGGTTTTTTACGATGGTTTCTTTGACTGGGGGAGGTGGAGGGGTGAGGATGTCCAGGGTTATCAATTTGTGGTCTGATCTGACCAGAGAGGGAGTGATAATGGGTGTGGTACAATGGGCGCCCATATTTGAGATGACTAAATCCAATATGTTGTCCCATCTAGTTGGAGAACATACCAGTTGTTCAAGGGCATTTGAATTTATAAATTCTATGAACCACTGGGCATAGGAGTTAGAACTTTGGTAGATTGCCCAGTCTATACCAGGGTAGTTGAAATCATCCAAAATTATGGTGTTGGGTAGGACCTTTATATTTTCCAATGCCTCAAGGAATGCTGAGTGAGCATCTTGGGACATGGTGGGTGATCTATAACAGGCTACGACTTGAAAGGTGGTTTTGCCTGCTGATAATTGCGCATGGATGATCTCTGGGGCATCATGCTGCACCACTAACCTCGAGATGTGGGTATCCTTGATGAATATGGATACACCTCCACCCTTTGTACTGCGATCTGGTAACTGAGGCCAGAAAGTATGATATGAATTGTAACGTGGTAGTGCTGGGGTGCTCTCTGGAGCCTTGATCCAGGTTTCTGTCACTGCACAAACATCGATTTTCTCCATACTGAGGAGTGCCTCGAGTGCATGCATTTTGAGGTTGAGACTTCTGGCATTGAGTAGCATCAACTTTAGTTTTTGGTTACCTGTGCTGGTTACAGTGGTTGGTTTGTCCTTTGAGCCTTGCCTAAAAAAGGCACTATGGTTACAGCAAGAGCCTTGGCGAGTATACGAAAGCCTAGGGGTGACAGGTGCAAACCATCTCTGGCGAAACAGCAAGGCTTGTCTATCATGTTATCCCAGGCAGACAGACACTGGATCCCCTTTGAACAACACCAGAAGCTTAGCCACTTGTTGAAATTGATAATTTTGTCTTTGTATTGTGGTATCATTCTAGGTGAAGGTAGTATGCTACTCAAGGTCAGGGTCATACCAGCTTGGGCTACATGATCAGAGAGCTCCTCAATGTCTCTTTTCATGTAGTCCAGGGAGGTACGTCTTAGATCATTCACACCAACATGTACAATGACGGCATCATACTTGTACTTGTTCTGGAGTGACCTAAATGCCTGTGTTATGTGGTGGATCCTAGCACCCGACAGGCAGCTGACAGTAACCTTCTCCTTATTCAGCCTGGTGAGTGGAACATCTGTGTGCCTTACTATAGAGTCTCCTATTACTAGCATGTTGGGTATGGTGTTTTACCTTAGGGGCTGTCGTGAGGCACACTGCTGAGGTGAATTATGTGTTTTCTGGCTTGTGTTTGAAGGTGCAGGTTGCTTGCTTGTCTGCTTTGGAGGGCCTTGTTTCCTTTTCAGATTGGTACCTAGTGCCTCCGAGTATGTTTTTGTGTATTTATGTGTATGTTTTGCCGGTGCTTGTTTTGTAGATCCATGTGTGACTGGTGGTGTGATGCTAGTGTGTCTCTTCTACTCTTGACTGTCTGTTACAGTCATGGGTTGAGAGCGCTTAGCCTCCAGTCTGGCTGTGTATTTGCATCTCTCACAAGTGTTTGTGTCTAGAGGTAAGAGAAGAGGGTTGTCTGTATACATGAGGCAGTTGTGACATTGTCTCAGGATGCCCAATTCCACCAGATGAACTGGAGAGTACACCTGAAGCTGACCACTGGACATGCTTGGAAAAGTAAATTTCACTTGTCTTGCAGACAATCAAGGGTCTTATTCTGTATTATAATAGTGCTGTCTAGGAGATTTGGAAAATAATAGCGTTGTCTAGGAGATTTGGACAAGTGCTGATTTGGGTTATGCAAGTGCTGCAATAAGAGCAGTTGATCTGAAGCACTTGAGTTGAGGCTTGCCTAGTTTTAAGGGAAAATTTGCAGCGCAGACTTTGTGGAGCCAGGAATAGTATACCCAGCTAACCAACGCTGCTCTGTGTGCAAGACCGTGCAAAAAGAGAGTTGCAGGGTTTTAAGAGAGAGAGATCAAGGAGTTTGTAATTGACCCAAAATGGCCAATAAAACTACAGTTTCTAAGCAGTAACCACTCCTACAGGGACAGGCAGGCTGCTCAGTGTTAACCACTGCCACTGCTGAGCACAGAGACTTCCCTTTAGCCCAAGTAAGCACTGGCCTCCAAGAAACCTGCAAACAGTTCAGAGCAGCAACTCTGTAACTGAACTTTTTTTTTAAGTATAGAAAATGGGAAAATAGCAAGATTTTTTGTTTTTTTGTTTTTGTTTAAGGATAGCAGTGACACACAAGTAGCAAACTAGTCAGAACAGTGCAATAAATGACTCCAACATGTGTGTGCTAGGTCAGAGGCAGGTAAAATGCAATTTTCAGAAAAAAACGATTTTAAATTAAGTGCAACACAAAAAATGCAATAAGCAGGCTTTAGGTATGTTCTAAATACTGTTTCTAACACAGATATCAACTTTTGCAAGCAAGAAAATGCTGAAAAGTAAGGGCAATGCAGTTTTTCTAAGAAATAAATCAGAAGAAAATACTTAAAATCTCAAAAGTGGCTCCTTTCTTCTCTCAGCGTTTTCTCCTCTTGGTAGGTGCTTCAGCAACATCTATCAAGCCTGGAAAGATGCCAAAACCACGTGGCTGCAGGTTTTTAAGAGAGAGAGATCATGGAGTTTGGAATTGACCCAAAATGGCCAATAAAACTAAAGTTTCTAGGCAGTAACCACTCCTACAAGGACAGGCAGGCTGCTGAGTGTTAACCACTGCCACTGGTGAACACAGACACTTCCCTTTAGCCCAAGTAAGCATATATTATATATATATATATATATATATATATATATAGAGCTATATATATATATATATATATATATATATATATATATATATATATATATATAGATATATATATATATATATACATACACATATATATATACGGGTCTAGGAATATTGAACGAAAGTTCAATAGTCCGAAACCAAATCACTGAATCCACTTTAGCGAATGTACTTTTTGCCAAAAAAGCACTTTCACTAAAAGTCCCTAATAAACAGCAAAAAAAAAAACAAAAACAAAAAAACACACAACTAATGTTTATGCAGGGGGACAAGCCCCCCCCCTGCACCCCCCATGCGTGCCCCCCACCCCCCTACTTTTATATTCTCACTTCGAGATTGCACTACTGTGGGGAAAAGGGAATATTCCCTTATCCCCACTGTACTACGATCTCAGCAACAGCCATTCCCCCACGATTTCTCTTACCTTTTAGCATATTTCTGTGAAAGTGCTTTTTTGGCAAAAAGCACTTCCGCGCAAGTATGCCCGGCCATTTCAGTTTCGGAGAAACGGCCATTCAGCAAACAGTCCAGGACACACACATATATATATATATATATATATATATATATATATATATATATATATATATACACATATGTATATATATATATATATATATATATATATATATATATATATATATATATATATGTATATAGACACATATATGTAGACATATATATATAGATATATATATATATATATATATATATATATATATGTACATACATACATCTACATATATAAATACATTACCTCTACTATTGAATGACTGTGCTGGATGATATGTCTGAGAAAACATCAGATTTATTTATATCTGACATGGCTTAGTGGTAAACCACTTTTAAGCAGTTGTAAGCAGGTTTGCAAGGGTTTGTGCAATGGTACGCAACGCTAACTTCATAGGTACATAGGTAGGTACTAGGCTATCTGCCTAAAGGCATTTATAAGCCTAATTGGAATGTATTGGCTTTCAACATCCCCTTAGATTAGTGCCTGTGCTTCTGTCCAACAGAGCCATTGAAGTGATCTCCGGGGTAAACTTTCTGTTTCCCATCCACTTGTCAAGATTTCTCTTGAAGAGCGTTAGCAAGGAGCTTTGGCTAATATAGATTGGAAACTTGTTCCAGAGCATGGGAAGTCGCTGTGACAGAAATCTATCCATCCAGCACATCCTATTTATTGTTGTGGTGAGGTTTAGATCCCTATAGCATGTGGCTCGAGTGGATATAGTTTTCTTTAGGTGGAGAATGCCCATCTATTCTGAGATGGACATGGCCTTGTATGGCAGGCAGAGATCACCTCTGAGTAGGCGGTATGCAACTGAGTACATCTGGAATTTCTTCAGTCGAGCTGGATAGGGCATCTTTTTTAGGCCAGTGATCCTCTTGGCGAGGTACTTCTGTGGTCTTTCCAGCTGTTGCAGGTGTCTCGTAAGGTACATCCCAAATGGGGCATTGTACTCTATGATGGGTCTGATGAGTGATGCATAGAGGGGCACAATGACCTCTTTTGATCTGGATGCAAACCCTTTTGTGATTAGGTGGGCCACATAGAAGGATTTTCTAACCACTTTGGAAATGTGATTATCAAAGGAGAGATTACTATCTACTTGGGTCCCCAGATCCCTTATTATGTCTTCTGTATTTAGGGGGCCACCATCTATGTGGAAGTTTATGGTACTTTGTTTTTCCCAAAGGGGATGACTATGCACTTTTTGGCATTTAGCTTGAGGCCATGGTTCTGACACCAGGTATCTGTCTCAGTGAGACCCTTTTGGAGGATGTCTGTGTCAGCCGGAGAGTCAATTATAGCTCCTAGTTTCAGTCGTCTGTGAACTTGGTCAGCCATAGTCATCCTGTGCTTGTCTGTACCTCTGGGAAGTATATGCCAAACAGGAGGGTTCCTAGGACTGAGCCCTGGGGAATGCCACCACTTGTGACCGGTTTAGAATCAGACCTAGCTCCCGCAACTCCTACCATGTGGATTCTGTCCATGAGCCAGTTGGTAACCAATCTCGTGAGATAGGGGTTTATGTTCAGGCTGATGAGCTTGCTATAATACCAGATTGGGAATGGTGTCAAAGGCCTTTACAAAGTCTAGGTAGGCTGTGTGAACCACCTTTCCCTCATCTATAGTCTTGGTAACTGTCTCAAAGCAGTCCACCAAGTTTAGGAGGCATGATCTGCCCTTAACAAAGCCGAACTGGGTAGGGTCCAGTGTTTGGAGTTTCCCAATGTCTCTGTTAATGAGATCCATGATGATGCACTCCATAGCCTTGCAGACCAAGCTAGTCAGGCTTATAGGGCGATTGTTCCTGTGGTCTGCTGTGGCTCCACCTTTGTGGAGCAGAATAACTGTTGCTTTGTGGCACTCTATGGTCACATAGCCTGTGGAGAGGCTGAGTTTGAATGGTGTGTTTATGTGAGGGTTAGTTCATCTTTGAGCTTGTGTAGGATGCAGCCTGGGACACCATCCAGTCCCACTGATGTTGTGTTATTGGCTTTGGAGAGGGCTGTTTTAACCGGAATGTATGTTATTTCAAGGGCCATACATTCTTCTGGTATGGTTATGGGCCCTTTTGGGGGTGATAGGGGGGTGAAGTTTGCACTGAACCTATCTGCCAGGATAATGACTATATCAGTCAGTTAAGTGTTTTTTGTGCCATTCTGCACTAACTCTAAGCAGATCTGAGAATTCCCACTTGGATTCTTGACATAGCTAAAGAATGCCTTGTGGTTTTCTTTGGAGTCCTTGGCAATTTTTCTTTCGAAGCTAGCCTTGGATGATTTTATGAGGGATCGTAGTTTCTGGCTGATACTGATCAGGGATGTCTTCCCTTCTTGGGATTTTACTCTTTTCTGTACTAGTTTCCTCCTTCTACTGTATAGCTAGTTTATGGCAGGGGTCCACCAGACTGGTTTCCATTTCTTGGAGGAGTGAGTCTTGGCTTTGCTTGGGATAGCACAATCCATGCATTCTTGTAGGTGCCCATAGAGTGCATTAGTAAAGGATTTTGCAGCTTGGGCTGCATTATCCTTTAGCATGGGGGCTTTGAAACTTTCTACCTCGGTTTTACGTAACGTGAAGTTTGCTTTTGAAAAGTTTTTCACGGTGGTTTCTTTCAACGGGAGTGGGAGCGGGATGTGGATATCCAGAGTGATTAGTTTATGGTTAGATCTAACCAGAGAGACGTTGGCCTCCGGTGTGGAACACCGGTCACCCATGTTTGTGATGACTAGGTCCAATATGCTGTCACCTCTGGTGGGGGTGTTGACCAGTTGATCCAGGGTATTTGTGTTTATAAATTCTAGGAAATGTTGGGCAAGAGAGTTAGTACTTGAGTAGTTCTCCCAGTTAATGTTTGGGTAATTGAAATCACCCAATATCAGGGTGTTTGGTAGAACCTTTATGATTCCCAGTGTTTACAGAAATGCGGAATGGGGTTCCTGGAATATGGTGGGTGATCTGCAGCAAGCTACAATTTGAATTGCAGTTTTGCCCATTGTTAGTTGCACATGGATGATCTCTGAAGCATCATGCTGTGCCACTAACCTGGAGGTGTGGGTATTCTTGATGAATATGGATACACCCCCGCCTTTTGTATTTCGGTCTGGGTTTTTTTGGCTAAAATGTATGGTATGAGTTGTAGCCTGGTAGTACTGGGTTGCTCTCTGGAGCCTTGAACCAGGTTTCTGTTACTGCACATATATAAATTTTCTCCATACTGAGGAGTGCCTCGAGTGCATGCATTTTGAGGTTTAGACTTCTGGCATTGAGTAGCATTACCCTCAGTTTTTTGTTACTTGTTTTCTTTACAGTAGTGGGTTTGTCTTTTAAGCCTTGCCTAAAAAAGGCACTATGGGGGTGGCAAGAGCCTTGGCCAGTACTCAAAAGCCTAAGGGTGACAGGTGCAAGCTGTCTCTAGTGAAGCAGCGTGGCTTGTCGAGCATGTCATCCTAAGCTGACAGACACTGGATCCCCTTTGAATGACACCAGAAGCTTAGCCAATTGTTGAAATTGATATTTTTTCTTTATACCATGATATCATTCTTGGTGAGGGCAGCATGCTACTCAGCGTCAGGGTCATACTGGCCTGGGCTACGTGATCAGAGAGCTCTTCCATGTCTCTTTTCATGTAGTCCAGAAAGGTATGGCTCAGGTCAGTCACACCAACATGGACAATGGCAGAGTCATATTTGTACTTGTTCTCGAGTTACCTGAGTGCTTGTGTTATGTGGCAGATTCTGGCACCTGACAGGCAGCTAACAGTGAACTTCTCCTTGTTTAGCCTAGTGAATGGGACGTCAGTGTGCCTGACTATTGAGTCATCTATTACTAGTGTGTCGGGTTTGTTATTTTGCCTTAAGGGCTGTGATTGCGTGGCACACTGGTTTTGTGAAGTATGTGTTTCATGGTATATGTTGGGGGGGGTGGAGGTTGCTTGTATGTCTGCTTTGGATGTCTCTGTTGCTTCTGTAGATTTTTATTTAGAGCCTTCACGCATGTTTTTGTGTATTTATGTGTGTTTTTTGCTGGTACTGGTTTCATAGGTCTGTGTGAGACTGATGGTGTGATGCAAATAATTCCCTTCTCCTCTTGACTGTCTGGTCCAGTCTTGTGTTGAGAGAGCTTAGCCTCCAGTTTGGCTGTATAATTACATTTCTTGCATGTATTAGTGTTTGGTGGTAGGAGGAGAGGGTTGTCTGTGTACATGAGGCAGTTGTAACATTGCCTCAAAATGCCCAGATTTACCATTTGGACTGGAGAGTACACCTGAAACTGCCCTTGGAAATGCCTGGATAGGTACAGGAACTGTTTTACTGATTGGCTGGTAGGGTTGAATAGAGAGCCTTGTCTTTCTCTACAGTATGCGGGGGGTCTAGTGCTAAGGTTTATTAGTGCTTGCTATGATGTTAAATATTCTTACACTCAGTCTCTAAATTGCTTATTCTGTGTAGGCTATGCTTACCCCCGTGCAAATAAGATTAAACTCACTTACTGCTGCCTAAAAGTGCTTACTCCCGCTTACCCCCACACTAATTTCTTTAATAGAAAAGAAAAAGGGGTGATAGGAAAGTGGTGAAAAAGTGGCACAAAGAGGGAAAGACAGTAGTGAAAATAGCTAGGGATGTGCAGGATGGGTGTAGGGAAGGTCCATAGCTGCCCATTTCTTCTACAGCAATAGCTGTGCATATACACTGATTTGGTGGTAGATTTGGACACTCAACCTGAGAGAGGGGTGAGGACAACAATAATTTGTTGTGAAGCCAATTAGACCAAATTACATGTGTCCAGTGGACATGTGTGAAATGGACAGCTATGTATGGGACGAGATTTTTTTTGGGGGGGACAGCTTGTCCTTTTTTTCTTATTTTTTTAAGGTGAGAGTGGGATGTTTGGGAAGGATAGTAGGTATATTTGAGGGGGTAGGTTTGGTAGGGTGACAGACAAGACATACAAGACAGCATGCAGTGGCAGTATATGACACGTGGGGGATAAACACCTTGGATGGGGAGGGGTGTTTGGAAGTCAGAAACCCATGAGCCCCTAAATGGAAACAGTGGGACTGAGGTCCCCACCCATAGGCAATCACCACTGCACCTTCATGGCACCAAAGGTGGCTGTGCTGGGGGCTGGGTAGGAGGGGCAGGCTAACCCTCTAAATGTGCCATGCGGCCCTCAGGCTGGCGTAGCTGATCTCCAAACTCCCTGCAGAACTCGCTACCCACCAGACCCCAGACCTGATGACAGTTGACAGTTTCCTGTCTGCGCCTGCTCCTGGGGATGAGCCCTATCCCCTGAAGTGGTTCACCCAAAGGTGGTGCAGGACCAGTGGACAAGGAGGTCCCAGGGTTGTCCCCAGACATGCTGGTGCCGGTGCCATGGCCAGATGAGGTGGGAGATGTGGGTCTGCTGGGACCGGCCTTCCCAAACGTGCTATGGTGTTGCAATTTTAAAACATATGTGGGTTAGTAATAGTCAACACATTCCAGCATTAGGTTTAACAGCATGTATAGATATTCCCATTAACCCAAAACACCAGATATGGAACAGTTGCATAGCAAACAGAACACATGCATATATGTAACCACAGTGGCCATTATAACAGCATGCAGGTTACATTGATGGCAGCATGCCTCCAATGTGGGAGTATTTCAACATGGCACATGCATAGAAACACATTTAAATATTAATCAAACAATAGGGCATATGTCCCAACAGTAGAGTTAATTGTACACATACCCATTCAGTTGTGCATTTAGATTATTGTTGCAGGTATGGTGAGTGGGAGAGAGATGTTAATTAACAACTTGTATATTCCTGTAGTTCTCACTACTTTCTTAGTATTTGCTGTAATCTGTACCTTACAGGTATTATTACACTACCCTATGGCCTTAGTTTGGACATTGGTTTGTTTGTAGACAACTATATACATGAACTGTGTTTTACCTGCTGTATACACCCCTTACCTGGCATACCTGTGGATGTATTGCTTGTTAACACTACCTGACTGTTTCTATGCATATTCCCAGATTCCAGGTTGATGTTATGCATGTACCTCTCAATCTCTTATTGCACACACTCTGGTCAAGGCTTGACAACATGCAGGTGGAACTGGGACATATTTTGACAATTGCCCTCAGAAACATTTGGTGAGTTGCTACAACAGATTTGTTTTCAGATACCTTTTTGTAATATTTACAGGTCTGACAGTCAGTTATATGTCATTAAAAGCTGCCTAAATTTCAGAGATCATCACACTGATTTGCCAGGGGGACAAGGTAACAGGCAGCAGATATGGGCCAATTATCTAGACATTCTGAACAAATCTGTACAGTTGAGGGGTATGATTCTGCATGCAGCTTACTACCACTCCCAGGATTCAAACCATGGCTGTGTCAGCTAAAAATAAAACAATGTACATCACAGATGAGTGTGCTATTAAGATATTGCTGTGTATATCTTCACTGATTTCTGTCTATATGTCTCCCGTGGTTTTACATTCTCACCTTGTAATTACAACAGTCTTATACAGGGATTCCTAGAAACTTTCATTATGTAGCACAGTGTGGGTGACAGTGATGAGTAATACATTATTATTCAGAGAAACTGTAACACTAACAATGCCATACAATACCAGACTAAACAGTACCAGTTCAGGATTTCAAACTTTTATTTCCAGGCACAGTTTTCTCATCTGACAGACCTGTGGAGGGAATGTTTGTTAACACTACTTGAATGTCGCCACACATATTATCAGATTCCATGTTATTATTATTATACATATACGTCTCACTCTGATATTGCACACACTCTGGTCATAGCTTCAGAACATGGGGATAGAGATGGGACATAATTTGCATATTACTGTCATAACATTTTGGTGAGTTGTTAGAGTGACAGGTTTGTTCTTATAGATATATTTCTGACAGTTATGATGTCTAACAATCAGTTGTATGTCATTATTTGCTACCTAAACTTCTGGGATCATCACACTGATTTGCCAGGGGGAAAGGGTGACAGACAGAACAAATAAGCCAATTAACTGAACTTTTTGAATAAAATCTGTGCAATTAAGGGGTATGATTCTGCATACAGCTTACTACCACTCCCAGGATTCGAACTATGGCTGTGTGTGCTAAAAATACAACAGTTTATGTCACAGTTGAGTGTGCTATTTGGATTTTGTTGAGTATCTTTTCACTGTTTTCTGTCTAAGTCTCCCTCAGTTGTACAATATGATCTTGTAATTACAACAGTCGTATACAGACATTCCTAAGTGTGGGTAACAGTGCTTAATACAACAGTACTATTAAGAGAATGCAGCACTATATTGCCATATGATACCAGAGTAAACACAAGCAGTCCAGGAGTTAGACCTTTATTGTCAGGCTGTTACCCTTTTATATACATACAATCTATATGAGACTCTTCCTGCAATATTGTCTGGTTTATTTGGTACATCTCATATACAACACAAGGTTTATACTGGCAATTAGCTTTATACTACTTTTAGATTTATTTCTTATGACAGTACATCAAATTATTACTAACCTGTCTTGCGATGTAGCCTTTTCAGCCTACATGCATGGGCTTCCTGATACACAGCCCACTCCAATACAGCTGTCAGAGACATAAAAAGAATATTTAGCCATACCTATCCATAATATGGATGAGCTAGGCAATTATTAAACAGTTAGTAGAATGAGTACTTGCACACTGCTGGGACATCACCCTACCTAGCTTCTTGGATCCACCAATCTAAGAGATCCCTCTTCCTCCATTTCAAGTCAGCGTAGTGATGCCTGACCTGCTCACAAGTTCAAGGGATACCAATGGCAATGATGAGGTCATTGGCATGACGGTCCCAGGCTTCCGCTTTATATTGGGAACCCTGGTACTGACCCTGCAGCAGTCTCTCTTCGTGATCTTTTACTAGG
>NC_056733.1:1327684259-1327796759 GCF_019279795.1 Protopterus annectens
CTCCAGCCTCCTATCCCATTTATTGCATCCCACTGGAGACTTACCCTCTTATTTCTTTTACCTCTACTTTTCTTTACCATAGTCACTTGCCCATTTTCTCTATTTTATTTCCCTATCCCTCTCTACCTGCCTTTTGCCCTCTCTCCACGAGGTGGCAGCACCATCACACCTTTTGCCTTTTGCCTACTCTTATTCTATTTTAAATGTTTTTCTTTTTTTATCCATCTTCACCTCCAAATAGTTCTAAAGCCAACTATCCCATATCTTTACTCTACTTTCCCAACCTTATATATATTTTCTCTTTCCCTGTGTTGCCCTATCTCTATCAAATTCTACCCAGCCTTACAGTACTTTCTCCTACTTACCTCAGCTCTTACCTGCAGTGGCTGATACTTTTCAGCTGGACTCTTCTGCCCTGTTGTTCTACTCCTCCTTGATCCTTCCCTCCCACCTCTCTCCCGTAGGAAACTCCCAGCACGCCCTTTCTACCATATTTATCCCCTCCCCCTCTACCTACCACCTCCCTAGAATTGACTTCTAGATGCCACTACCTCTTTGGCGCAATTTTTTTTTCGAACTTCCGATTAGGATACACCACCTCGCTCTCCCCTACTGGGCTTGTTATGCGGTAGTGCTGCTTAGCTCACCCTCTGGTATGTTTTTGTAGAGAATAACAATTCTTTTTACTGCTCTGATGTTGTTAGGGATGAATTTATCTGCCAAATCTGCCTAATGCTTGTTTAATTGCATTTGTTTGAGCAAATGCTCTGATGCTTATTTTAGAATACTGTCTGCAATTGCCTGTTTAAATGTGTTTTCTTAAACTAATGCTCTTATGTTTTGTAGTAATGGAATTTAACTGCTAGTCTACACTTTGCTTTGCTTACATGCGATTTACTTTTGATTTGCTTACATGCTCTGATGTTTTGTAGTAAAGGAATTTAACTGCTAGTCTATACTTTGCTTTGCTTACATGTGATTTCTAGCGAAGGAATTAACTGCTAGTCTGGAAACTGCTGTGTTTTAATTGTATTAATTTTGAACTGCTCTGTAATTAGTACTTGGCTCAACTGGAACAAACGGGTGCAGTTTTTCACCCTCCCCTTGGCTTATTTTGTACTTTGCAGCTGTTTGTAATCTTTTTCTTCCCCTCGGCGCTTAGTTGCGACTACACTTCCTCCTGAGTTAGTGCCTAAGAAAAGCATGTAATTAGCGACCTTTCCTGCTGCATGCAGTTTGTACCTAATGGGTCTGTGAGCTCTGCGAGTGTTGCAGGAGCCTTTCATATTTACTGTGTCAGTCAGTGAGCTTCTGTGAGTATTGCAGGAGCTTCTCATTTTATTTTGCCACTGACTCCAGGTCTGTGAGCTCTGCGAGTGTTGCAGGAGCCTTTAATATTTACTGTGTCAGTCAGTGAGCTTCTGCGAGTATTGCAGGAGCTTCTCATTTTATTCTGCCACTGACTCCAGGTGCCGCCTTTTATGCAAAGCATTCCTAAAGGCGCTACCCGTAACTCATACTGCAGCCTACATTTTATTTCCCTAGCTTACAGTGACTGCCTTCTAAGGCTTTACAGGAACTAACTCCTAAGCCTGTTGATATTATATTTATAAAATTGGTACGCCTTCCACCAAAGCGCACATAATTATCTCCCTCCCTCCAGTCACCAAGAATGGCTCCCCAAATACTGTTCGGAATACCATACTGTGCCGTTTGTTATCTTAGTATTCTTCAACCCTGAACGCCATTCACTAAAGACCTAAGGTTTTATTTTATCCATTTCTAACTTAGAACGCCATCCTACAAGGCGTCATATTGTAACTACTCCAGAGCCTGCTTATCTGGTTTATCTTTTATCAAGAACGCCCCTTCAGGTGCTCAGAATAAGTGTTTTTGTAGCTAATGCTCCCATTTACCACAACTCTAGCTACATTGTAGCACAGAACACTACTTATGTGTTTCACCAATAGTTTTCTTGATACAGTTCCTCCTTTTAGAGGCATTTTATTGAGCCTTATCACCTTATTTTAACTAGCAGCTAGTATTTATTATTTAGCTTATAATAACTATACAGTGCCTAGCCTATTTTACTTAGCTATTGTTATAAATTTGCCTAGCCACTTTTTGAACTGCTGTGAGTTATATATTGCCTCCCCAGTTTATTCTACAAGTTTTGATAGATTGCTAAAGATTTTTCACACTTTGTCTGCCTACATTAATATTTATTCCAACTCTCCGTTTATGGAATATCTTTGCTTTAACAGTATTAATTACAATTCTCATATATTAAATTGCCTAGCCATCCTCTACACATTGTATAGAGGTACAATGCATTTATAATTTGTTTCAAATGTATTAGTTTGCCTGAACTTGTTATTGTACTACTGCATTTCTCTGCTCCCTTTACCCAACATCTAAATTGTATAACTGCTTTTGACTTTGGACTGTACTAGTTGGTAGTGGTAATAATAAGACTTTCTAAGCTGCTCTTTCTCTCTGTCTTCTCTTGCATTCTCCTTCAACAGCAGTTTTCTCAATCTTTACCTTCAATTTACCTCTCCCTCACATATACCCTTCTTCCAGACCTACTCATCACTTTTCTTCCTTACATTTTTCCTCCATATCTACTCCAACTCCTATACTGTCTAATACATACATTCCTCCTCTTCCTCTCTTCTCCCTAATATTTACTTTTGTTTGTTTTTTCCCCTCTCTTTTTACAGTTCTCCTCTTCTGAAGGTCCGTCTCTACCTCCCGAATTATACGGACTCCATTCGCAATAGCCAAGTCGGCCTACCTGGACTTTTCCTGCTCACTAGTCTGGGCTTACCCGAAAATAACCTCAGTGTGGAATCTCTTACCTATTTTTCTCAGTAAATGTATGTAGCCTTACACCAAACTCAATTATCTAAACATCCTTATTTGCTAGCCTGTCCCTCAGTGTGTGTGATTCAGCAGCCTACCACAGACTGCAAAAATCCCCCTCTAACTGGCACTTACTGAACTCCAGCCTCCTATCCCATTTATTGCATCCCACTGGAGAGATACCCTCTTATTTCTTTTACCTCTACTTTTTTTTACCATAGTCACTTGCTCATTTGCTCTATTTTATTTCCTTATCCCTCTCTACCTGCATTTCTCCTCTCTCCACTGGGTGGCAGCACCATCCCACCTTTTGTCTTTTGCCTACTCTTATTCTATTTTAATTTTTTTTCTTTTTTTATCCATCTTCACCTCCAAATACTTCTAAAGGCAACTATCCCACAAGTTTGCTATACTTTCCCAACCTTATATGTTTTTTCTCTTCCCCTGTGTTGCTCTATCTCTATCAAATTCCACCCAGCCTTACAGTATTTTCTCCTACTTACCTCAGCAGCTCTCACATGCAGTTGCTGATACTTTTTCAGCTGGACTCTTCTGCCCTGTTGCTCTATCCCGCTCTGTTCACCCTGCGGGCTCACTCCGCTCCCCTACCCTGCCCCCAATTCTCACCCGCCCTTAGTGTTCCTACATGTATTGCCATCCCATACTCCCTCCCTCTTACATCACCCAATCCCATCACAACATTGCTCCACCCTCTACACCAGACACACCTTACTCAATACTCCTCCTCCCATCCACCTGCCTTACCTATATCTCTCTCTAACCTCCATAATCTTTTCTCCTCAAATCAAACTATATCTACAATGCCCTCCTTTACTACTACAACCCTTACCCCTACAGCACTCCTACTCCTCATTCTACTTCCCCTGTATCATGCCACCTCTTATACCAACCTCCACCTACACCCTCCACCTCCACCTCCATACCCCAACAGTCAAGTCACTTCTACAACATCTGTGCCTCTCTAAACCCCTTCAACCCCACCTCTCTATTAAATTTTCTAAATCCCCTCTAATTTCTGCAAACCCAAACACACACCCTACCATCCATTCATAGCCAAACACAATACTAAACAATGCATTCACATTCTCTCTTACCTCTTCTAAGCAGGTGACATTCATCCCAACCCTGGACCAAACACTTCTCAAACAAAAACCATAGCTCTAACATCAAACCTATCCATAGTTTCAAATTCCTCACCATCAATTCCCAAAGCTTAGCTAATAAAATTACCCTCTTTCATGCCTGACTCAACCATAACTCAACTGACATAGTAGCCATCTCTGAAACCTGGTTATAACCACACATAACCAACTCAGAATTCCTTCCCCCCAGATTTCAATGCCTCCAATCAGACCACCTAAATAAAAGAGGTAGTGGAGTAGCACTAATTTATTCTAATCATTTATCCATTACTCCCTTCCCAAATCCTATTCCCTCCTTTAATAACGCTGAACTAGTGATTGGCATTCTAAAATTAAATGACCATAAAAGTATTTGTATCATCTCCCTTTACATTCCCCCTGGTAATAATACCAATACCTTAGAAGACTTCCTCTCCTGGTCCTGCTGAAATATTAATCACGAAACTTACATAATGGGAGATGTAAATATTGACCGGCAAAAAATCATTGACCCTAATCCCACCTTATCAATCAATCTCTTCAACTTTACTCAACTTATTCACTCCATTACTAGGCCCAACAAAACCAACTGCCCAGGCTCCATCCTAGACTGGATCCTAGTGTCTCACTCTAACAACATCACTACATCTGGTGTCACTCCCGACCAATTAGGAGACCACCTCCCTGCCTTCACCCATAGAGCCACATCCTCTTCCTCATACTCCCACCAGCTTCTACATACTCATAACCTAACTAATTTTAACCCCTCTACCTTCTCTGACTCCTTTAAGCTCACTAACTGGAACCGACTAAAAACCCTGCCTCTATATGAAGCCATTGACTTCTTCAACTCTACATTGCTGTCTGTCCTAAACTCCCTACCTCCAATACGAACCAAAAGAGTTAAAGCCAAGACAGACCCTTGGCTTACAAAAGAAACCAAGAAAATTATGCAACAAAGAGACCAATCTTGGAAGAGCTATCTCCATCATAAACAACCTGAATTCTTACTAAAATACAAACAGCTGAGAAACCTAGCCAAAAAGCAAGTCATTATAGACAAAAAATCCTACTACAACCACTTACAAATAAATCACACAAAGAACCCCAAACAACTCTGGAACTATATTAACTCCCTTCTCAAACCTGGTACCACAAATAACCCTTATCCTGACACTAGCAAATCTGACCAAGAAATTGCCAAACTATTTAACACCTTCTTCACATCTTCTATTGCTGAGTTAACCAAAACCTTCCCCAATAACATCCCCCTACGCCCTTCTCCCAAGCTTCCCCCCTCTCCTCCCACACCCCCTAACTTTTGAACTTAAACATGTATCCACCTACCTCCTAAAGAAACTTCTCTCCAAACTTAAACCTTGCACCAATGCTCCTGACAACATTCCCTCCTCCTTCTTAAAAATTGCCTGTGACAGTATTGCTCTCCCTATCAGCATCCTGATTAATAGATCACTACTCAAGTCTTATGTAACCAAACTATGGCGTTCTGCTTTTATTCTTCTACTCCACAAGGGTGGCAAAAACCGTAACTTCTCCAACTTCCACCCTATAGCCATCCTCTCTCCAATCTCTAAACTTCTCGAAAAATGCATACACATGCAGCTCATGCCATTCCTAACCGAACACCAACTGCTCTCTCCTACCCAACACAGCTTCCGCCCTGGACACAATACCAACACAGCCCTTCTCTCCTCTTTACACTCTATCAATTCAGCTTGAGATTCTGGTAACTTAGTTTCATCTGTTCTATTAGATTTATCTAAAGCTTTTGATACCATCTCTCACACCCATCTACTAAACCATCTATCTAACCTCACCATCTCCCCAAAAACTCTTTCCTGGTTCTCCAGCTATCTTTTAGACAGGTCCCAAGCAGTGAAATGGGGCCAATCCTCCTCCACCTTCCTTCCCACCCCCACAGGAGTTTCCCAAGGTTCCATTCTTGGCCCTCTGCTATTTAACATCTTCATTAATGATTTACCCAAAGCCATTTATAATACCAAAATTGTCCAATAAACAGACGATTCTACTTTGATCTGCTTTGCCTCCAACCAAACTGAACTCCAGTCTCTAACTCAATCTGCCTTCTCAACCACTGAATAATGGATGCAACAGAACCACCTCTCACTTAACACTAACAAAACTAAGATCCTCCTATTCACTCCCTCTAAATCCACTCCCATTGATAAAAACTCATTTCAAATTACCAGCCTTAACAACTCTATCATTGACATTGTTCCCTCTGCCAAACTATTGGGGGTCACCATCGATGAACACTTAAAATTCAATACCCATATCCAACTCAACATCAAGAAAACCCACATAAAACTCAGCCTACTGTACAAGAATAATCACTTCCTCTCTCCCTCTACTCGACATACCTTGGCCACTACATATCTCCTCCCATCTCTTCTATATGGTGCTCCTCTGCTTACTAATTTATCTTCCACCCTTACCTCCAAACTAGAAGTATGCTACAATAAAATCTCCAGATTCGCCACAAAAAGCAAACTCCTTCTCTCATCACCGCTCCTCCTTACAAACTTTAAACTGGCTTGAACTCCCCAATCAACTAGACTTCCTCCAAATTGTCTCAGCCCACTATTTCAACCCACCAGCTGCCCCGCTTTATCTAATATCCTCCAACCATATAGCCCCCCCCCCCCACCCAGACCCCTTAGATCAACTCACCAAAACCTTATTTCCATCCACAAACCTAAGTGCCCAGCTGGTCAGGTTTTACTCTCCTTTGCCCTAGCTAAAAAATGGAATGCCCTGCCCTCTACATTGAGGACCTGTGACAACCTACACACCTTCAAAAGACAACTTCACTCCTACCTGTTTCTTCACAGAAAATGTAACTGCACTCTTCGCCCCATACCTCCCAAGCTCACTTCTTCCTTCTCTCCTGGCTAACCTCCTTACCTTTCTAACCTCTCTCATAGACCTAGACTATTAGCTGTAACTAATATCTGCACCCAGCATCGTGCTCTATGCCTCTCATCAGTCCTGGATAATTTTTCTTTAATATCTTAGTTACTTAGTGAATAATACCTATTTGTCTGCTATTCTACCTGCTGTGTTTTTGTAAGAATACATATTGACTGTAATGCAAATGATTTTTCTTTGTTATTTCAATATGTTATGTAACTTTGTAATGTGGTAATTCAATTATGTGATGTAACTTTTGTGGAGCTTTTCTTCCCGGGCCTCCACTGAAAACGGGCTCTTGAGCCTAGTGGACCTCCCCGGTCACCAAACTGGAATAAATACTAAATAAGTAATGGAAAAAACAGTGAAAAACATTTGCTAAACAAAACAGTTTTGCACTGAACACAGACAATAAAAGCAATAGCAAACATGTCTTCAATTAAAACACGCGTTTAGTGAAAATGCATCTGACAGCCAATAAAGTACAAGACACGGACTGGAATTCAGTCAAATAGCATATAGAGAAGCACTAATTAGCAGGCACAGGAATTGAAAAGACACATTCAAAACATTTACTTACAGCTTGGGATAACTCACAGGAAGAGCGTGTCAATTTTCAGGTGCAGCCCAAGAGAGCTACCTGATGAAATAATTTGATGATAGTCACACAGTAGACAAATGAAGACTGAGGGCATAAAATCCAGCACTACAGAAGCAGCTCTTTACTAAAGTACTAGATAGACTGTTGCATCCCAACACACTGCATTTTACACCTAAAAACAACAAGCTAAATTAAAAATGTGTTCACAGTTAAAATGTTAACATTAAAGTTGTAGACGTAATCTTGCCTGATTTATTCACACATAATAAACACACTGTCAACTGTAAACAAAAGAAGGAAACCAAGGATTGTACCCAAAGAACATGGCTTATATGACAATGCTGTAGATTACTACAGTTAATACCTTCCTTTACACCATAATTAATTAACACACAAATGCATGCATACACAAACACACACACACACACACACACACACACACACACACACACACACACACACACACACATCATGATTGTACACCTCAGATATCTGCTTTAGAATAAGTGAGTGAGTACATATAATAAATAATAGAAATAACAGGCCAACTGTCTGCTATCAGAACCATGCAGTGGAACCAATTGTAATACCTCTCTGCCCTCTTAACTTCTTAGCTGATGAATCATAGACAAAGGCCGAGAAATCTGGAACAGATTTTAAATGTTTCTCTTATATACTTTGACAGTTGTTATAATAAAAATTTTGCATTAAGAAACATTTTTTTAAATGATACAAGTTGTAAGACTTTCAAGTCTGTCACTGCAGCCCACAATTTGCCACAAATCCACAATTTTACAAGGAATGGACAAAAATACCTCTTAATTCTCTGCTCATGAATTCTGGACAAAGCCAAAAATAATGAAAGAGCAAAGGCCAAAATGTGAAATATTATTTTTTCACCTATTTGTAGCCAGGTAAACTCATTGTATCAAGGGTCCTTTTCCTATCTGAGTAATGTGCTCAAAGGTGCACAGTAGGCAAATGGAGGTGGAATGATTTAGGATTGCTAATTTGTATTTTTGTTGGTACTTAATTGTTGAATTCCTGCAAATGTAGCCCTGCTAAAGGGACCCAGTAAAGCACTCATTATTTTCCATCAACAAAGCAACCTTAATAACTGTCTAACCTCAATACACCACCCCCTTCTAGCTCACCAATCAAAGGACTAGACAACATGGATATGTAATTTCCTAACTTTTCTGTAGTCAGTTTGGTGGATATGGGCATCTTGAGACAATGTAGCAACTTTCTCATGTTTACTGACAACCACATAATCCATAAAGAAGTAGATTAAGTATGTGAGAGTTGCACTTACACAATGACATTGGAGGCTAAACTCCCAGATAGAAGCACACATCAAGTTGTTGAAACCACGCATCCAACACCTTCCTCACATAACACACAACACACACACATGGATTAACTTATGCTGAGGCAATTAAAAGTAATCTTCCTAAACAACAAACATTGTCTAGACTACTTGCTGTCCAAGCTATGCTTCAGCAAAACCAAAGGCACTCAGAAAAATCAACACAAAATACCACACATACTGTCACTCTCAGTGGAGCCCCAAACACTAAGTCCCTAAGGCAAGCAAACTCACTTCCCAGGACTCTCACCATAGTGGACTCCATTGCAAGATATACTGATATCCCTCTAATCAGATTGAACAAGCAAAGGATAACTGTGAGTTGCTTGTATGGAGCCAAGATCTGCCAAATCACACAGACACTTAAGTCATTATGTTACAGGCACCAGTATGACTCCATCATAGTCCATGTTGGTGTAAATTACCTAAAATGTACCTCCCTAGACTATATGAAAAGAGACATTATGGAGCTTTAAAACTATATGACTCAGGCTGGTATAAGCCTAGAACTGAGGAGCATATTTCCATCATCAATGATTATGCCACAATATGAGCAAAAATGATTTGATTTCCTCAGTTGACTGTCTTTCTGGTGTCATTCTAAGAGGATCCAATAAATTCCAGCCTGGAGACAAATGTTTAACAGACCACTTTGCCTTGCCAGGGATTGTCTGCACCTTTCCCCTCTAGGCTTTAGAATCCTGACTAAAACTGTATCTATACCCATAGTGACTTTTTTAGGCAGTGCCAAAATACAAACCTACCAACATAGAAAAGGCAACTCAAATGAACCTCAAGGTGATGCGACTGAATGCCAAGAGCCTAAATAAAAACCTGCACTCCATCCAAGCACTCCTCACACTTGAGAATATGGACAACTGTGCAGTTACTCAGATATAGTTTAAACAGGCAGAGTACACCAGCAGTGCAAGTTATCAGTGGCTTACACAATTTTAGACCAGTAGCTGCACGGACAATGGCTAAAGGTGGAAATGTCTTGATATACATCAATAACAAGTATATTTCTAGGGTGGTCAAACAGGATGACGTACCAGAGCTTCTCCATGTGCTGATCACCGTAGACAAAATCTCCTACCATGTCCTAGCCAGCTGTAGGTCACCCTCCATGTCCCAAGAAGCTCACAATGCATATCTGGTCCTACTGGAGACACTTACATCCAACCTAATACCCCACACATGGGAGAGTTTAATTACCTCTCTATAGACTGGAATTCCTAAACAGCCTCAAATCTACAGTCAGAGATTCCTCGATTTCATAAATACAAACACACTTGGCCAAATAGTGAATACTCCCATTAGAGACTCTAACATACTGAACTTCATGCTCACAAATATGGAAGAATGTTGCAATCCCCCATTGCCTTGTCATGAAAGGTAAGGTTTCCCATAAAGTGGTCTCCTTTGAAATCAAAATCAGCTCCATAATACTACTAAAACCAGTAACAGTTAGGAACTATTCCAAGGCAAATTACCTTTTATTAAGAGATGGTTTGTCAAACTTCAATGCTATCCTAACCCAGAGAATAAAGCAGCCTATGCCAAATTGCTCTCAGAAACTCTATACAACCATATTAATGGCTGAAGAGAGGCTGTTGGACCTACTAGATGTAAGCCCAAGATTAGCACCAGAAACAAACTGTCCTGGTATTCCAGATTAAAAAGGATATGCAACAAAAGGAAAACAATATGGCAAAAATCAGGAAGGATAATTGCCATAAAGATAAAAACGTTCTCATCAAACTACATGTAACTAAGAGTGCTAATTAGGTCAAGCAAAACAAACTTTGAGGGTAAGATAGACTCACTTCAACTATGTCAGAAACTTCAAGGACAGCACATAACAATGTGCTGAACTGGCAGTTAATGGTGCCACAGTCACTGAGCCTGACCATACAGCAAACCTATTACCAGAGATTTCAGTTTCAACTTTACACCCTCATAGCCAACAATCCCCCAAGAAATACCTGAAAAATTAATCCCTCCATCTATAACTAGGAAGCACATACTGGCTATGTTCGCTAAAGCCAAGAACTCAACTTCACTAGGTCGCCATAACATTTAAGGATGCCTCCTGAACAGTCTAAATTATGGCTTATCAGGACCCCAGATTTATTTATTTATTTAAGTATAGTCTTAAAACATGCTTTTTGCCATGAAAACAGAGGACAGTAATGGTCACCCCCCTTCATAAGGAGGACCATAAATTGATCCTGAAAACTTCAGACCCATTACTCTCACTAGCGTTATTTGTAAGCCATTAAAGGAATTATTTTTGAATTTATTAATAAGAGCATATGAGACCTACAGACACTGGATCTATCCCAATTTGGCTTTTTCAAAGGAATGTCATGCTTACTGAATCTGGTGGACTTCTTTGAAAACGTCACTAAGGCAATGAATGAGGACAAAACAGTACATACTGCCTACCTTAATCTGGCTAAAGCATTTGATACAATGCCTCACTCAGGCATTGTCAACAAACTTACAGAACTCAAAATAAACCCCTTTATAACATTGGATAGCTAGTTGGCTCATTGATAGGACTCAGGAGGTTAGAATCGGTGGTGCCATCTCCACACAGAGGCCTCTCCCCCAGGCCATTGTGCTAGGCCCACTCTTTTTTGGTATCTTCTTCTCAGATTTCAAAGTCAGTGTTGAAGGCCACTGACTAACCAAGTTTACAGTTGATTGCAAACTGGGAACAGTAATTGAATCCTCACAAAATGACAGCACCCTTCAGGAAGGTCTAACACAGGGAAATGTTTGGTGCCAAAGCCATGGCTTAAAACTCAATACCAAAAATGCATTATAGTACCTTTTTTTGAATTTGACCAACCCAATTAACTATGTCATCAATAAAATACCCCTAAAAGTTGATTTAGTAGTCAGGGATCTGGGAATCCATGTAGACAGTAACCTAGCATTTGGCCAACATGTGCCCAAGGTAGCAAAAAAATCCTACTATGTTGCTCAACTTATAAGCAAGGGCTGGGTAACTAGGTCCAGGGAGGTTATCATACCACTGTACTCAGCCCTCATCAGACACATCATAGAGCATAATGCCCCTTCAGTATGCACCTGACCAGACACATGCAGCAGCTGGAATGCCCACAAACATTCATTACAAAAAGAATACAGGTAGTTAACAAACTGTCCTGCACTTATCACCTCAAAGCCCTGTCTCTTTACTCACTATCCTACAGACCTCTGAGAGGTGACTTTTTTCTGGCATAATGCATGCAAAAACACCAGGCTGTGCTTGTCCATAAATAGAATAACCACATTGAGCATCACATACAGACAGCTGAAGTAATAGAGTACTGATGGCTGGGCACAGTTATGATTTGACATTTGGAGAAGGGAGTACAGGGCTACATGTCAATTACAAGAAAGTATTTGAGTGCTGATGTATATAAAATAAACAATTGCATTTAGGGGAAGTGTCAGAACTGGTACGGAATGGTTAATGTCAGAAGACCCCGGATCAGTAAATGTGTGTGATGAGCTGGAGGCACTGATGGACTGTGTGTGTATATGTGTGACTGTGTGTGTGTGTGTGTGTGTGTGTGTGTGTGTGTGTGTGTGTGTGTGTGTGTGTGTGTGTGTGTGTGAGTGTGTCTATATTTGTATGTATGCACAGCCTCAGTAGTTGGTGCAGCACTGCAGCTCAGAGTACTGGACAGGTCCAGTGCATGTATGATAAATGTTTCAACCTCTCATGTGCACTCCTGCCCATGACAGCTGACTCTGCCTGGAGTTGCACTGGCTATACCATCACCCTTGTTAGATGCTGCTGATTAACATGACCTTGGCTGACATCTCCTAGGAGATACCTCAGCATGTCAATGGCCATGACCATGGGGACACCCTTTCTGGGTTATAGACAGCTCCACAACAGATGTTGCTGATGAAGTGCTAGGATTGTGGGAGCAAGATCTCACATGTCTGCACCAATGTTGGCTAACATGTATGGATGTAGCAGATGACCAGCTGTGGGGGACAGCTCCTCATCCCTGTTAGATGACCTAGAGAATGCACCGCATGTTCCAGTGTGTGTGATTCAGTCTAGTCAAGGAATCAGGCATGCAGGACATGCACTCCCATAGGTCAGCATGCACACCATGGATCACTCTTACTATGTTTGCCATGACTATGATGACACTAGATTTTACCTCCATAATGGTTGTGTACACATAATGGGTTGTAGGGTGGTAAACTTATCTTCATTGAGCACCATACCAACCCCACTGTGTGCACCTCCCTCCCCATGAGTGCTAATGGCATAGTCACACATCTATCTATTCCCTTATCAATAGTTTCCCCATCACCCTGTTCTCACTCAGATGTTCTTATTTCCTGGTTATCTGCAGGCATAGAGAGTCCATTATCTGTGTAGAGAATGCACTGGTCAGACTCTGTGTCAAGCACACACTCTGCACCCCCATAACTGTGTCAGCTCATCCTTGCCATTATTATTACAGGCTACAGATTCTCCAGCATCAGGTGAGAACAGTTTCACAGTGCTTATACCAGATAATGATTTACCTGTGAATACACAAAGGCAAAAATGATCTAGTGTATGTATAACCCAGCACCAGAACTACACATACAACTGATATCTTTACAACAATAAACATATGACAAAATTAAGTAACCCTGGTCATACCTGGTGCAGGTAGTCATGACAGTTGGATCCTTGCTTTATCTGTATAGCATAATTCAGACAGCTTTCATATACTTTTGACTGGCTAAGAGGTAAGGAGGACTTGCAGCAATTGTTACTATAAAATAGGGCTACATGCCAGGAACAGCTTCAGTGGAAACTCTCTTAAGCTTGTCCAGCTCTGTCTCAACATCTGCCACCACACTGTGGGACTCTGTGGAGGTAGTGAGGCCGGAAACTCCTCTATCTCTATAAGAGGTGAATTGATTGATCGCCAAACACCTGTTGCCTTACATTCCCATGATACAGCATACGCTCTGCAGGTGACAACACAGATCATATCCATGGCCTTGTGTCAGACTATGTCATAGCTATTATTCTGATCATGCAATGCGTAAACATTTCTGAGGGTTTCAGGCAAGGCACTGTCATTGTAGGGCTGGACCTAGGCATGGACAGCAAAGAGATGAACAATAGCAAACTGAATTTTGTTTTGTTTTTGATGGATGCTGGTGAACTACCAGAGTCAGCAATTTGTTGCCTTGTGCCTTGATTTTTAGGCATAGTTATTCTGGTATAGTATCATAGGCAAGGTTTAAATCTTTAGAATGGGTAATTCTGGTGCTGTATATTTTGTGGATATGCAGGAGGCCCATCAGAATGGGGTCTGACAATGCCTTGTATGCCAGGCATAGATCTCCCCTCAACAGCCTGTAGAAGACAGAATACAGGAATAAGGCCTTGAGGCGGTCTGCTTAGGACATGTTACTCATGCCCTGTATTCTTTTAGTGAGAAACCTCTATGGACATTCCGATTGTTGGATATGCCTGGCTAGGTGCATTGCCTGGTTAGGTGCATACTAAAGGGGGCATTCTACTGAATGAATGCTGAATACAGTAGAGCAATGACTTCCTTGGACCTAGATGCCATACCTTTGTTTATAAGTTGTACAACACAGAATTATTTCCTCACTACAGTAGGCACATGATGGTCAAAGGGTAGATTACTGTCTTTGTGTGTCCCCAAGTCCATAACTTTTGAGACATCTCTTAGTTGTGTGTTGTCAATATGATAGTTACCAGGGGTGGATGACTTCCCAAAGGATACTATTATGCATTTCTTGGCATTTAGTTTTAGTCTACAGTTCTGGCACCAGTTGTTTGCCTCTGTCAGCCCTTCCTGGAGAACATTTGTGTAGGTGGGCAATTCAATGGCAGCTCCTAATTTGCAATCATTTACAAATTTAGTCAGCCAGAAGCCACTGAAGTGGGCCTTGACTTCCATCGACGTGTAACTGCCATCATTGTCATCAGTTACAGGTCACCTCTGATATCAGGCATCTAACTTTCTATTCTGCTATAAACTCTCTTAGCAGAACCTGTAAAAATAACATAAATATACATGTGACAGTGGTGAATACGGGCCTCTCCCCAGCCCATGACACAAATAATGGCACGTATTTCCATGGAATAACTCCTTCTCACATGTAGATTAGTTTACCCCTTGAAATGTACCTGATATTATTAATCTGGAGCAACCCTTATGGGGAAATCAGGAAGTCATAACAAACCAGTTCCAGTATCTAAGTCACCACTAGATAGAGAGTTCTCCCACCTGCATTCAATGTTCCAGGAAGTCTACCACCTCTTTGATGGTGGCTGCCTTCCCAAAATGGAATTGTCCCTGCAGATGTTTTATGCCCTGATCTCGGCATGTAGTATTATATAACTGACCCTGCAATACACCTATACTACTGCCTCATTAGGTAGCAAACAACACTGATGATCTGCACCATTGCTTGCTACACCTGGTCAAGAAAAGCCTTGTTGGTTTTAACATTTTCCAAGATAAGCCTGTCATGTATATTCTAAGCCTCCAATAACTTTTTTATCTTCTAGGTGCTGAACTTTACCAGCTACTGAAACTATCTTGGTCCCAGAGTAAGTTGTCTATGCTGGTCAGTATGTGCATACTTCACTGCCCTTGACTGATACATATGTCTCAATGCTAGCCCCTCTTTCTTTCTCTCTCAGTAGTCACATTCCTGTCTGCATTGTGCTGCCACCAGTTCTTACCCTGTCCAATACTGACAGCAGATTATTTCTTACTTCTTACAGCACTGTGCTTATAGTAATGTGCACATCTTGAGCCTCCACCATACATCTGTGCACATAGCTATGCTTTAAACATTACTCAAACCGCTGAATCACTTACAAATGCCTTCTACCAGCACCTACAGGACTGCATGGATCAGGCAATCGCAAACAAAACTAAGACTCTCTGTACCAAAGGCAAGCGTCCAGTCTGGTGGACCCCAGCCATAAACAAGCTCTACAACAAAAGGAGGAAGCCACTACAAGATAGAGCAAAATCCTTGAAAGGTAAGACACCTTTGATCATTATAAGTAAAAAACTAAGAGCTCTCATAAAATCATCATAGGCAAATTTTGAGAGAAAAATCGCCAAGGACACTAAAGACAATCATAAGGCCTTCTTTAGCTATGTTAGAAACCTAGGAGGAAACTCCCAGATATGCTCAGAATTAGTTCAAAATGATGTGAAAATTACTGAACCTACACACATTGCTAACATACTGGCTGACAGGTTCAGTGCAAACTCCCCCAAAGGAGAGATATCTATTCCAGAGGATTGTAGCCCCCAAACATCTCCAATGCCCAGGTGAGAACTGCCCTCACTAAGGCAAAAAACACAGCATCCATGGGACGGATGGTGTCCCCGGCTGTGTGCTTCATGAACTCAACGAGGAATTAAACCCACAGTTAGGACAGCTGTTTAATCTTAGCCTCACCTCAGGATACGCACCCAAGGAGTGGCGACGGCGACTGTGGTCCCACTTCATAAGGGCGGTGCCTCCACAGACCCTGGAAATTACCACCCCATTAGCTTGACAAGCCTTATCTGCAAAGCCATGGAGAGGATCATAATGGAACTCATAAATAAAGACATAGGGAACTTGCAGACTTTGGATCCAACCCAGTTTGGCTTTGTCAAAGGCAGATCCTGCCTCTTAAACTTGGTTGACTTTTTCGAGACAGTCACCAAGGCCATTGATGAGGAAAGGCAGTCCATACAGCCTACCTTGACCTGGCAAAGGCCTTCGACACAATACCCCACTCAGGTATCATCGAAAAACTCATCAGCTTGAATGTAAACCCATACATCACAAGATGGGTTGCAAACTGGCTAAGCGACAGAACCCACAGGGTCAGAGTTGCTGGAGCCATGTCAGACTCAAAGCCTGTCACAAGTGGTGTCCCACAGGGCTCAGTCCTGGGTCCACTCTTGTTCGGCATCTACTTTTCTGAAGTACAAGCAAACACAGGAGGGTTATGGCTGACAAAGTTTGCAGATGACTGCAAACTGGGCGCCATAGTCGAAAACACATCTGACACAGATATCCTCCAGAAGGGCCTCACAGAAACGGATAACTGGTGCCAGAGCCATGGCCTGAAGTTAAACGCCAAAAAATGCATAGTCATACCCTTCGGGAAAAACAAGGTTACTCCTAGCTACCATATAGGTGACAATCCACTGAGCACAGAAAAAGTCATCAGGGATCTGGGGACCCAAGTTGACAGTAGTCTTTCGTTTGACACTCATGTTGCTAAAGTAGTTAGGAAAACCTTCTATATCGCCCACCTGATCATGAAGGGATTCACATCTAGATCAAGGGAGGTCATCGTCCCCCTGTACTCATCACTCATTAGACCTATGATTGAGTACAATGCCCGTTCGGAATGTATCTGACCAGACACCTGATGCAGCTTGAAAGGCCCCAAAAGTTCCTCACCAAAAGGATAAAGGGTCTCAAAAATATGTCTTATGCTGCCCGACTGAAAGAACTCCAGCTTTATTCAGTCTCATACCGCTTGCTCAGAGGTGACCTGTGCCTGACATATAAGGCCATGTCAAACCCAGATTTGATGAATATGCTTCACCTCAAAAATCTAGATCCCTCAGAACCACAAGGGCGGAGACTTAAACCTTGACACGGTTATAAATAGAACGTGCTGGAGGGACAGATTCATCACCCAGAGACTCCCTATGCTGTGGAACAAAATCCCGGTACATGTGAGGCAGAGCACCTCGCTGGCCTTGTTCAAGAGGAATCTTGACCAATGGATGGGAGATCGCAGATATACCCCAGGGATTACTTCAGTGTCACTGCTTGACAGAGGCACAGAAAAATGATAGGCATAGTTTTTATTCAAACTAAAGGGGTGGCGAAAGCCACATAACTATGGGCTAGGCTTATAAATGCCCTTGGGCAGATAGCCTAGTATGAACCTATGAACCTATGAACCTATGAACCCAAGTCTAGTGCACACTGTTTCACATTTAGCATGTCTTGCAACATGTGTGCATAGACCACGCAAAGCGTTTCCTTCTCACAACTTTCTTAATCACGGTGAGTTTCAAAAGATGGACAATCACTTGTCAAGCCATTGTGCATTGTTCCCTCTTAGGTTGAGAACCACAGCAGGACAGATCACTGGTCATGCACTTGCACTATGTTCTCTATTATGATGAGTACACCAACTTGCACAAGCAGGATATTCATCTTTCATGTACCTATGCAGAGTAGCAGAGCTGGTGTGGTGTGAAAGGGTAGCTGCTCTGGGTACAAGTGTTAAGGGTTGCAATAAGGTGACATTGATCACTCTTTAGTGCATACCAGCTTTTAAATGAAGGCATTGCATTTGTGGTCAAAGCTGAGTGCTGTAACACTCCTTGTGTGGTCTAACTGCAGCAACTGCTTGCTGCAAATGTAGCAAGGAGTTTGCTACAACTTAAAAGAAAAAAGTAATTGTGTTATTTTATTTTTTTACACAGATCTGAACAATGTAGCAATTTGTGAGTGGTATAAACTGTAGTAACAGTTTGCTACAGTTTAAACTGAAGTTTTTCTGGGTTTTGTTGTTGTTGTTGTTAATGACGAGAACTTTGGCACCCATATTCCTTGTTCATAAACTGTAGCAACTGGCTGCTACAAATGTAGCAAGCAGTTTGCTACTGCTTAAGGAAAGAGTTTTTTTTTTTTGTCAACTGTAGAAGGAAGGGTGGGGATAGTGTGAAGAAATAGGACCTCATTGGCTCCTGCATTTCAGGAGCAGCAGGTACCAGACTGCAGCTTTTTTTTTTAATTGCTCCTGGCCTGAGGAGGGGCAGGGGTGGAAAGTAGGACCTAGTTGGCTGTTTGGCTTCTACATTTCAGGAGCATCAGATTCTAGATGCAGACCATTTTTTGCTCTTCAGTCCGCAGTGGTGTTAAGAGGGGCTAGATTGAGGAATGGCTCCATGTGCTGGCTGAGCCAGCTATGCTTCTGCTAATGCTGTGTTACCTAATCCAGGCTACTATTTGTTATCTATCCCTGTCAGTACCATGGACTATATGCACTCAGTTTAATGCAGAGGTCCATGACCACACATCTTGTCTTCCTTCACAATGCCTATATCACATTTGGTGTCTTTTTCACAGAAATGCTGTTCCTGACTTGCTTGTCTAATGCAGCCTTCCAAAAAAGGCAATCTCAGTTATGTATTGAGCTAAAATTGGCTTTGTAGTGCTGTTGTTATGAGAATGGGATAAGATAGCATGATCATGTCTGAACTGCTGCCATAATATATTGCATCACTATTTTACCCAGTCAGTGCTGCCACTCTTGTTCCAAACTATCCAATGGTTAATTGGACATGTACACACTATACTCATGGATGGAGCCTATCAAGTTTGAAGCTCTGTGCTAGTGATGCTCATCACATTCTATTTTCCACTTCTAGAAAACCAAATAACATCCATAACAGAGGCATTACTAACTCTTTGGGCACCCTGCTTGTTATCACTAATCAGTGCAGGTACCTAGTACTAATCTTAGTCCAAAACCTGACATTGCACCAACATGCAGAAGCTTAGGTCAGCAAGATATTTACTCACCTGAAAGTCTCATATAAAATGTTTAACTTATTGATCAACATGATTAGGCGAGCCATTACCATAAACACACTCCTCAGTAAATTGGAATACTGCCTTCCTTTAACTGTACTTCATTCTGCACAAAATGCTTCACTCATTGAATCAGCTGAAAACAAAATACTTGGATTCATATATTTAGCTGCCAAATATGAATATCACAGCACTACTGTTAACTCAAACAGTTGTCTTCTTGGTACAACTAGAGCTACTTTATTGCCCAATGCACTCATCTACAAAATAATAAATGATGGCTGCTGTTAACCACTTTTAAGCAGGCTGCAGTTTTGAAACTGATCCTATAGTCTCAGAAATAATGACATTATTCAGTCATATAATCCCCCATTCACACTTTGTATAAGTAAAAATAGTTCCAGCTGTTTGCAAAAATAACCTATAGAATATAGAGAGACATGGGCTAACACAATAGTACACTAGTTATTAGGTTCCAATGTAATGGTGGCTGCATTCCGAAATTCTAGGTTTAGTCTGTTTAAAACTATCTTAGGGTAGCAAGAGTAATGCAAATATAATTGTTTCCCCCTTCTTTTTTGTACAGACGTATGATTCACAAGCTGATTCCTAGTCTACAATATGCTTGCATGCAATTCTGTATACATAATGAAGACTCCATTGTTTATTTAAGCAATAATAATGTATGCATTCTTTTAAATGTTGTTTAATGTTTTACTTATTCACTGTCACACTTTACTACATATTTTGCATGCAGACTTTGTCATTTTTTAAATTACTGTTTATTTATTTTGCATCCCTAAGTGCCATTCCTCCTTGGTATTGGCTTTGCCATTGTGGCCAGGTTGTGGCTGAAAAGGGTCCCTGTTACAAAGTGTAAATAAATAAATTAATAAATTAATAAATAAATAAATCACTCAGTCAATCAACCAATCACATGACATCTCTCTTTGTACAATGGGCTATCATTTTGTTCTTTGTGAAGACCATCAGAGTGGATATGGCCTAGGTTTAGCAGAGCTCCTGCCTCTGCAGCTAGTAAACCAAGAGCAGCTGCAAGACCATTCTGATGGGCCATTATATAAAGTGAATTCCTGGCAAGAGTTTTCCAGGGCAGAGAGAGTGATGACTGGTGAGCAGGTGAGCAGTGCAGATATCACTACAGTGACATGTGGAGGTGCCACCCTGAACTGCACTTAGCATCCATGTTGCATGGTACTAGAAGTAACTGAGAGTGGGAGTGGGAGATATTATGACAAACTTTTTATGGGAAGATTTGTATATCTGACTTTTTTGGCTGCTGTCTATTTATTTGCTTGTTTGTTTTATTTTATTTATTACTTTTTTAACATGATCAGAGTTTACTGAATTCTCCCTATTATTTTCAAGCAACCAAAGATAGCTAGAGATATAGTTTAACAGGAATACCTCTTTCAGGAGTGCTGAGTGGCTTTCCTAGTGGCACAGTACCTAAACTTAGCCTTTGGGTATAGTCTGCCATTGAATCTCTGTTTATAATGTGCATGTGAATAATGTGCTTTATTTACTCAGTCTCTGTTAATTCTTGTCCTTTCACAGGTCCATCTGTGCTTCAGGTTGCTGAGTGTCAGGGGTCATCTGGGTGTGTGCTAGCTAATGTGCCTGGTGTTGGGTCAGCAGCATTTCTTATATGTACCTCACAGCAGTAGGACAAAGATCACTCTGCTTAATTCAATCTGGAAGGCTCAATGGTGGCCTCAGTTGCCACATCTTGGTGGGGTGGAGACTGCTTTTCTAAGAGTGGCCCAGAGGGGGTCTCCCTTGATCACTTGGCATCAGGTACAGACTAATCATATCAGAAGTGTGCCACAGTTGGTCTCCCACAATGGGATTGTGGACCACCTACTGGTGTGATTGATTAAGTCATGACCAGCTGGTCCTGAACATTGGACCACCAGAAGCAGAACCTGCCTATGCTACTAAACAGGGAAGTGGCTAATGTCTGGGTTCTCCTTTGGGTTAGTCAGACAAGCCCCCATCTTTATCTCATCTTATCGCCAATCTTGTTGCTCCCTTCCTTATATGTCATTCTCAGTAACCTGTTTATAGTCTAATCCACCTCATGATCAGTTTTCCTGCCTCTGCATGTCTTCATCCCTCTACTGTTGTCTTCACCTTTTATGTTTGTACCACTCCTATTTAGCTAAGAATGGATTTTATGCTAGTTTGTTTGTCCTGATACCATCCTTACTTCCTCTTTTCTTCCCTCAAAGGTTCCTTGTTATCTTCAGCAACTGCCCATATAAAATGGGCACCTACTTTTTTTTAAAATGTCTACTCATACTCCGTATTCCTTTTTATCAAATCTTTTCACCTTGTTATCCCTTTCTTATTCAGTGTCTTCCTTCCCCTCATCTTATATTCATTTAAGGTTATCTCTCTGTGGTCCTGTGTTTGTTATTCTAGCTTTTTCTACCTTAGCTCTCTCCTCTTTGTCTTTTGTTTATATAATGAACTGTTGTCACTTTGCCCTGCTAGGCTTATATGGTTTTGTCACAGTACCCTAGGTGCCACTGTGGTGCTTTATTAAGAATGTGACTGCGCATATTCTGACTCATGCCATTTTCCTCTTGTGGTCACGTTGATCATGTGACTACTCATAGTACAGCCACCATTCTAATATTTAATAGTATGTCTGCTGCCAGTAATGTACCCGCAGTAATTTACTTGCAGTCTTTTTCTAAATATCTTATTACATACTCAGGACTATGTTTCCCTCTGATTCTTTTGATATTTAGTGCTGCAACAGCAGCATGTTAACTTCAAAAACAAAATGTCAACACCTTTCTGGGCATGCTCCGAGGATTAACATCAGACCATGCTAACAGAAAAACATGTTTTCTGCTGGGGTCAAGCTCCATCTATATTCTACATGCCCCCCCACTAATTATTTATTCCAGCTCTGAGATCAGACAGTCCTCAGGGAAAGGACATATTCTCTACATGGAAAATACTCGACCTCACACAACTGTCAACTATCTGCTTTGTTGACTAAAGTCTGTCAGCAAAAATCACTGTCATTACACAAATAGTAACTACAATGGCAACGATTTTCATGCAAAAAGTGATTGAGGAATTTCAGCTCAATGAATACAAACCAACAAGATTAAACTCATCTATTTTACAAGTGACCAAGTATAAGGAAACCCTAAATGTTATCCTTTGACCTGCCTTGCTCTCCACATAGTGATTTCATTTGCCATGATTTCTGTTAATGAGGCCAAAAATACTGCATCAGAAAGCACCTTCATTGCTATAAATTACTTCAGTGACCCTCCTGACAAAACCCTGCAACTCCTCACTAGTTTTATACATGTCGATTTATTATTAGTTAACATGACAACTCAGTTATTTTGCCTTACTAATATTGTAATGCTCACACCAGGACTCACTAGACCTCTGCAGAATTTTGGACACAATATAAATACTTAAACAAGATATTAATCTAATAGTTGCAAAACTTAATGGAGTTGGTACCATTTGGCCAAGTTTCAAAGAGTAATATATTGGCGTTTCTTAAAGATACTGATTTTTGTAGGTCAAACATTTTTCCTATTGCATAAAAGGTAAACATCACAGTGTACTTCCTGTTCTTTAAAACTTTTATTGGAGCTCTCTTCCCCCTTTCTTTTTTTTACTTCTATTCATATTCTGCATTATTTTTTATCAGATCTTCTCACCTTGTTTTTCCCTACATATTCAGCTGAGTACATTACTATAACGTTTTCCTTCTCAGGTTGAAAAGCTTACAGTTCTCTGTTTCTGTCAGTCAGAAATATTCCAATTTACCTGTAGCTTAATGCACACATTGCTGATTATCTTTTCAATAACACATTGTGCACATGTGCAGATTATTAGCTAATACTGTGCCCTTACTTTGTTTATTTGGTCAAATGATAGAGCAAACACTGTTTTATGTACTATTGCTATGAAGTGAGTCTACCACCATGACTTAAGTCTATTCAAATTGTACATGTTTTACCCAAATGACAAAGTCTGGTCTTCTTTTTAGTGTTTTATATATTGTTATTCGTCTCTTGTAAAAATAATCTTGTATAAATTACATTCTGCACTTTACTTTTGTTACTTTAACAGACTTTAGCAGCTAGGTCCAGTTAGCTGACCTTAAACAATGCATAGATATAAGAACAAATTATTTAATAGCAAGATTATACAGAATACAGGTATTTTGCAGAACTGGACTACAGTATATCTACTGATAATCTTCAGCAACTCCTGTTCATTTTATTATAACTTGGAAGTAGAATGTGATCCTCACCAAACATCCTGAAATGCATTCCCTTCTTGGGTATTAGATAAAGCGTATTTCAGGTCATTAACTGTGCCCCATATTTCTGAAGTAATGCATACGAGAGTTGTCAGGAATCTGTTACTGTTGCTGCAGCATGTGGAAGATCTGAATCTAATTTGCTTCTTTCTTTTCCTTGTTTCTCATGACAATGGAAGTTCTTTTATCATTCTGGTTGGCTTTGCTTTTGTGATGATACCTGCTCTGCGTACTTTCTGCAAGATTATCTATTTGTGACTATACACCTGTGCTCACTTCCTAAAAATGGACAATGAATATCCTACAAAATTTTTGCAACCCACTGTTGTAGAAATCCTGTAACCATCTGCTGTGAGGATTGATGTATGCACCTAAGCCCCTCCTTCTGGTGCAAATGACTTTGGCAGTAATGTACCATGAGTGAAGCATGAAATGATAAAAAGTTCCAGGATGCACGAAAAATACTAGTAACCAAAAGTAATGCAACCAGTAGCCATCAAGGAAAACTCCACTTTATTTGAATCAATCTTGTTCTGATGAAGTCATTGTCTATGATGAAAGCACTTAACAACTAATGGATTTTGCTGGTGTTTGATTCAAATGAGTGACACATGCCTACTTCCACACAAAACCTATCCTTTTGTCTACACATCACTATAGGTGAAAGCACAGCCAAATGAGTCCTCCCTATGGATCAACCTTTAGGCAGCCCCCCCCCTCCAGGTGACTGGGCCACTGGTAGCCTCTCATCCCTACCGTTCTTGTGATCATTTCTCCAAGCACCCAGGACTGCTAATTCTTAACAAGGTTTTTTGGTGCAAAGGTCAAGGCTTCATCCCCCTGTGCAAAGGGTCTATATTATAACATCGAAGTTATGGAACATCGAATACAATATGATCAACACCATACTGTCGAAGTTCCTTAACTTCAAAAATGAAAAAAAAAATCAAAACTTTAAATTTTTACCCTAACCACACTCCCTGCTACTTAAATATACCAACTCTGAGACCGCACTACATTGCAGTAAACGGAAATCTCCCTCTAAGGAGATTTCCATTTACACACTCGAGATTCTGAGCGTTTGATATTCTCATGCCAACAATGTCAGATTCAACATTGTCGGCTTTCGAGAATATAATATAGACCCCATGCAAACAGAAGTGGTTTACTTAGCCTTTAATTGTCAATTTTTGAAAAAAAAACATCTTATTTTCACTGAAGCAGAAAATACATGGTAAAACCCATAGAGGTTAACATAATAGAGTTCATCATTTCAGACTACCTTTGCACAAATATACATTTATGTGTTGAAAACTAAATGCATTTATTCTTTTTAATCTCCTTTTGCTCAAAGAGCCTTCATGCAAATGTTTTTCATATAACTTCTGAGTTGCTCAAACAGTTAGCTTCAGTTACAGAGGCACCGTATGCATCAGAAAAAGTAGATGACAAACCCTATCATTGAAAACATTCTTTCTTGGGTATCTCTAAATATAGCCTATGAAACTATTCTGCTAGAAAACAAACACTGCTTGCAATACCCTTGACATCAACTCCCCTGCACATAGCATCAATTTGTTTGGCTTTACTCTGCTAATTACTACCCATACAAGACTAAACAAACACTCCAGTAATAGCAAAACACTCGACTGAATCCTAACTAGTGAACTCCATCTCTACCATAACCCTAGGACACTTCCCGATGCCCTGAGTGACCAACTTCTCATCAGTATACAAAGATATGCTCCCCAGCAAAATAAATCCCATCTATACAAATTCTGCCATAAATTCACTGACTTCAACCCCACCATCCTCAATGATAGGCTCTCTTCCATTAATTGGTCTAGCTTACATTCACTTCCTCTCAGTGATGCCTTCCTCGAATTCAGTCTCATCTTTCTTGGCATACTCGACTCCCTAGCACACCCTCTCAAAATAAGAATAAAATCAAATTATGCCCCCTGGCTCAGTAAAGATATTCATAACCTAATGCACAAAAGAGACTCCACCTTGAAGACATGGGAAAAAACAAATCCTCCACTCAACTCCAAATATTCCGAGAACTAAGAAACCATACTAAAAACAAGTATATAATGATAAAAAAGCATTCTATCTCAAGGCACAATCCACTCATCATTCTGACCCCAAAAACTTGTGGAGAAATATCAATTCAAGTGTTCACCCTGGTAAACCTCAAACACCTAATCCTTACCCTAATCTTGCAGACCAAGACACTGTCTCTCTCCTTTTTTATTGATACCATTAGCAACTTAACAAATTCTCACAACAGCCCCCCTAAAAAAACACTACCTCATACCACAAATAATGAAACCTGTTTCTCTCTCAACTTTGTCCCAACCTCCTACATAAAATCTCTCCTTCTAAAACCTATACCTTGCTCTCCCTCCACTGACAATCTACATCCCCACTTTCTCAAACTAGCAGCAAATGCTATTGCCTACCCAGTCTCAATACTTATTGCTAGATCTATTAATTATCACAACTCCACATAACCAACATCCTTCTTAATAATCCCACTGCTTGTCCCTCTTTTTCCAGTTTTGTCAACTACTGTACCCAACATCTAGAAGTCTTTCCATGTGATTCCCCTTCACAAAGGTGGTAACTCCAATGACCCCTCCAACTATAGAACCATTGCAATACTGTCTCCACTATTCAAACTTCTTGAAAAATGCATACATAACTAGTTACTGAAATTCCTCATCCACAATAACCTCCTGACTCCTACCCAACATGGTTTTAGACCATAACCCAGTACCTGTACAGCCCTTCTATCCTTTATTCACACTATTGCTGAAGTTAGAGATAACAAATTGTTCCCATGTCCTGTTCTTAAACCTTTCAAAATAATTTGTCACAGTATTGCACCCCAAACTATTAAACAAACTGGCTAGTTAAAGCTTTCTTCCTCAACTCTCTCTTGTTTCTCCAGCTATGTCACAGACAGAGTACAATTTGTCAAATGGCAATCTTCTTGTTCTACTTCCCTACCCATACACACTGAAGTGCCACAAGGATACATCTTGAGACCCCTTCTTTTTAACATTCTTACCAATGACATTCATTCTTCCACTACCAACTCTACCCTCATACAATATGGAGATGACTCTACTCTGATCACATGCTCACACTCTATATCACAACTTCAGATTCATACACAACAACCTTTCCTCTCAGTTGAAAGCTGGCTAAATGAAAATCAGTTTATTTTAAATCCTAAAAAAACAAAACTGCTTCTCTTTCTCCCCAAAGCCTGTGACTATCTTAAGGTTTCCTTCTCCATTTCTTCCATAAACAATAATATCATTAATTTTGAAACTCATACAAAATTACTAGAAATGACAATTGATGACCAGCTAAAATTTAACTTACACATCCAACAATCAATTAAGAGAACAAATCAAAAACTTGGTTTCTTACATCGTAACAAAAATTTATATCCTCCTATTCCGGACTCTCCCTGGCCCAAGCCTATCTACTTTCAAGCCTCCTCTATGAAGCCCCAGTTCTTTACTAACCTTCAATCCTGTCTGAATTCTAAGCTGGAACAAACTTACAATAAAACTGCAAAATTTACAGCTAACTTACCCAGTTCCACTCACCACTGTCTTGCTCTCAACAAGCTACACTGGCTAGAATTTCCCCATCATCTCAAATTGTCACAACTCCACATAACCCACATCCTTCTTAATAATCCCACTGCTTGTCCCTCTCTTTCCAATTTTGTCAACTGCTATACTCCTTCCCATCCCTTACACAGTCCTGACAAACTCTTCTTTCAAACTTATAGGTCCAAAATGAATATTGACAATCTTTTATATAAATCCTCCATAACAACATTTTGGAACAACCTCCCTGCCAATTTGCATAGCGTTACTCAAACTAACAGCTTCAAAAAAGAATTAAAAACCTTTCTCCAGAAAACATGGTTCTGCCCCTGCCAGGACCATACCTAATTCTTATTCTATCATCTGTCTCACTCTCCTTTCAATATAAGCTTTTCTGGCTCTTTACTATCTAGAAAAACCTGTAATCTATATGTATGTAGCATGCTTATATAATTAGAATCACTTGGTGTATTATTTTGTTTCATTTTATTTTTCACACTGTGCAATCTTACTTTGCATGTATACTGTGAAATTGTCTTTGTTTACTTTTGTGAAACCTATTACTGTAATATAAAAATTTGTCACTATGCCTTGTTTTTGGAGCTTTTCTCCTCGGGTCTCCACTGAAAATGGGCATGTGCTTTGTTGGACCAACCTCGTTAACAAATGTGAAATAAATAAATAAATAAATAAATAAATGCATAAATAAATTAAATAACTAAATAAATATACAGTTGTGAATTTATACTGATGTCTGGGTTTCATAAGTTTACACAGATTTTGCATGTCACCTTTCCATACGTAAATTTTAAAATATTTCTAAATATCAAAAATAACAAATAAATAAGTAAATAGTGGGTAATAGCTCCCAAATATTCAAAACATGTTGCTGTCTTATTTTAACTTAGTTACTGCTAAGAGACAGATTGTATTTAGTGTCCCCTTTTCAAGGCCCATGAATATATATTAATAACAGTGATAAAACGAAAAAAAGGTACCAACTGCAGACCAAATGGAGATAAAAAACTTTACTGGTTAGCGCTTTCATGCGAATAATCCTCGCACTTCCTCAGACAGTTTAACAAACCAAATACATCCAACTTATATACTTAACAGTGTTAATTAAACAATTAATTAATTGGTTTAAACAAACAATAGAGTCAATTAAACACTTTTATAAGACAATCATTAAAAAAACTTTACTTTAAGAATAATGTACTTCATATAAAAAAGATATATATGAAGAACTAAACCAACACCTAAAAATACTTTATGTATCACATGTAATGTAAAATAATTACTTGAACATTATTATTAAATATTGAAATGCTACACAATTCATATATATGCTGAATGGATTTTAAATATTAATATCTAGAACAAATAAATAATCTTAGATTATCTTAAAAGAGCCTTAAGTTTCAAAAGACATTTAATAGAACAGGTCTCATTGAGACCTGGAGGAGCAAACGCATTAGTTTTTAGCTGCCAAAGCAGCTCTTGTTCCTCTAATAACAAATTCCAAGGTCCTCCCCTGGGGTCCTTGGTGATTTTTTGTACTACCATGAATAAAAATTTGTGATTATTATTATCTATTGTATGTTTGGCAAGGGCATTCACAATATTTTTCTTAGAAATGGCGTATAGATGTTCATATATGCGCTGCTTAAATTGGCGCTCAGTCTTGCCAAAATAAAAAGCATGACATAGTTGACAAACTGCTAGGTAAACTACACCTTCGGTTTGACAATTATATCTGTTATTTATGTAATATTTAACACCTCTAATATGAAATGTGGACCCTGTTTGTATATATTTACAGTAACTACAGTGTCCACATTTGAACATCCCCCTATTGGGTTTGTATTGTTTAAATGGGCGTTCAAATAATGTCTTTAAAGAAGGTGTTCTCTTAAAGACCATTAAAGGTCTTGTACCTAGAACGTCCCGACATTGGGAATCTTGTAAAATCAATTCCCAGTTAATGTTAAGACTATGCCTGAACTCTAACATAAGATCATTGTATGGTGTTGATAAACTTGATCTATAGTTAACAATACTGGAAGGTTCGATCATATTATTAATAGTGGAGCATGAATTATCAATATCAAGAACCTGTGTATTCATGTGATTGTTGTTAAACAATGGAGCTAACGTACCATTTCTTCTCTTATGTTCAATTTCTTTCATTAGATTGTTAAACATTTTACAAGGATAATCCCTGTTTAAGAACATTTGTTTAAGAAACTGACACTCCTTCTCAAACAGATAATTCTCGGAACACATACGTGACGCACGGACCAGTTGTCCTTTAACAATGCCACGCTTTTGAAAATAAGGGTGGTGACTAGAGAAATGTAGAAAGGAATTGCTATACAAAGCCTTTCTAAAAATGCTAGTTACAAAACATTTCCTGGAAACATCCTTACTGATCAAAATATACAAAAAAATTAATGGATGTGCTATTTGATATAAAAGAAAATGCGAGGAAAGAAGTCAATTCATTCATAGTTTTCATTAATTCTTTGATCTGTTCCTCACTGCTGTTAATGATCATAAAGATATCATCTTGGTATCTCGTGTACCATATCACTATTTGTTGGAATAGAACATCTTTAAACAACAAGACAAAACAAGAAGGGGCACAACCGTCGCAAGAAATAATTGAGGATTGTTTACAGGGTATGCCTGCAGTTGTTTCCAATACTAAAATGGACTTTAAAGTTTATAATTATACGGCTTTTTCACCTGCTATTGAATTGATTGATTTATTATCAAAAGGTTTCAACTATGCATTGCCGAACAATTTTAATATTGGACGTGTGCTTTGCGATTTAAAGTTATACACGCGGAAACTTAATTTAAATGTATTATTTAAGGGATGTAATCAGATTCTGAAAGACGAACATATTCCCAGTACATATAACCCACCACTTAACACTAACTTAGCAGTTTTTGAAAGGATATCTGAAATTCATCTGAGGGGCTTATTTAAAGAATTTACCTGTAGTTCTTATAAGAAAATGCAGGTTATGGACATGATTCAGTCTGTTAAGAATAAGCAAATACGGGTTATGAAACCCGATAAAGGTGGGGGGCAGTTCTCATGTACGAAGCTGATTACGATAGTAGGATGGAATCATTGTTAGCCTCTGACAGCTACTCAAAGATTTCTAGGAACGAGCTTAATCAAGCATACTCTAAAATTAAAAATACCTTAAGTGATTTATTTATTGAGGGGAGTCTCACTTTGGATTTGTACCATTATCTAAGCATGCCAGCTCCTTTGACCCCAGTAATGTTCGGGGTGCCCAAGTTGCATAAAGGGATTTATGATTTAAATTTTCGTCCCATCATTGATGGTCGGCAGTCAATTACCTATGCTTGTGCCAAATGGATTGACAAAAAATTAAAAGAAATTCTTAAAACTGAGCCACAGATCTGTATAGATTCGTGGCATGTTTTAAAACATTTGAATTCTATTCCCTTTGACAATAATTACAAGTTTGTTACCGCTGATGTCAGCAACTTGTACACAGTATTTCCTCAAGATATTGGGCTTCTTTGGGTAAGAGAATTTCTTTTACTCAAGCATTACCCTGGCCAGGATATTAATTTGCTTATTAGCTTATTAGATTTGGTCCTGAGTAATAATTACTTTATGTTTAAGGATAAAACATATTTGCAGAAAATTGGAGTTGCGATGGGTTCCCCATGCGGGGGTTCCTTCGCCAATATAGTTATGGCATTCTGGGAACGCACATATTTGTTTAAAGATGTTCTATTCCAACAAATAGTGATATGGTACACGAGATACCAAGATGATATCTTTATGATCATTAACAGCAGTGAGGAACAGATCAAAGAATTAATGAAAACTATGAATGAATTGACTTCTTTCCTCGCATTTTCTTTTATATCAAATAACACATCCATTAATTTTTTGGATATTTTGATCAGTAAGGATGTTTCCAGGAAATGTTTTGTAACTAGCATTTTTAGAAAGGCTTTGTATAGCAATTCCTTCCTACATTTCTCTAGTCACCACCCTTATTTTCAAAAGCGTGGCATTGTTAAAGGACAACTGGTCCATGCGTCACGTATGTGTTCCGAGGATTATCTGTTTGAGAAGGAGTGTCAGTTTCTTAAACAAATGTTCTTAAACAGGGATTATCCTTGTAAAATGTTTAACAATCTAATGAAAGAAATTGAACATAAGAGAAGAAATGGTACGTTAGCTCCATTGTTTAACAACAATCACATGAATACACAGGTTCTTGATATTGATAATTTACGCTCCACTATTAATAATATGATCAAACCTTCCAGTATTGTTAACTATAGATCAAGTTTATCAACACCATACAACGATCTTATGTTAGAGTTCAGGAATATTCTTAACATTAACTGGGAATTGATTTTACAAGATTCCCAATGTCGGGACGTTCTAGGTACAAGACCTTTAATGGTCTTTAAGAGAACACCTTCTTTAAAGACATTATTTGAACGCCCATTTAAACAATACAAACCCAATAGGGGGATGTTCAAATGTGGACACTGTAGTTACTGTAAATATATACAAACAGGGTCCACATTTCATATTAGAGGTGTTAAATATTACATTAATAACAGATATAATTGTCAAACCGCAGGTGTAGTTTACCTAGCAGTGTGTCAACTATGTCATGCTTTTTATTTTGGCAAGACTGAGCGCCAATTTAAGCAGCGTATATATGAACATCTATACGCCATTTCTAAGAAAAATATTGTGAATGCCCTTGCCAAACATACAATAGATAATAATAATCACAAATTTTTATTCATGGTAGTACAAAAAATCACCAAGGACCCCAGGGGAGGACCTTGGAATTTGTTATTAGAGGAACAAGAGCTGCTTTGGCAGCTAAAAACTAATGCGTTTGCTCCTCCAGGTCTCAATGAGACCTGTTCTATTAAATGTCTTTTGAAACTTAAGGCTCTTTTAAGATAATCTAAGATTATTTATTTGTTCTAGATATTAATATTTAAAATCCATTCAGCATATATATGAATTGTGTAGCATTTCAATATTTAATAATAATGTTCAAGTAATTATTTTACATTACATGTGATACATAAAGTATTTTTAGGTGTTGGTTTAGTTCTTCATATATATCTTTTTCTTTATATGAAGTACATTATTCTTAAAGTAAAGTTTTTTTAATGATTGTCTTATAAAAGTGTTTAATTGACTCTTTATTGTTTGTTTAAACCAATTAATTAATTGTTTAATTAACACTGTTAAGTATATAAGTTGGATGTATTTGGTTTGTTAAACTGTCTGAGGAAGTGCGAGGATTATTCGCATGAAAGCGCTAACCAGTAAAGTTTTTTATCTCCATTTGGTCTGCAGTTGGTACCTTTTTTTCGTTTTATTTGGTGGTTCGTTTGTTTTGTGGTTTTATGGCTTAATAACAGTGATACATCTGACTTCTATGTTTATGATCATGCCAGATAATATGAATAAGTCTCAGCTGTAGGACTCTTGTAGATTCTTTCACTAGCAAACAGAAACAGATATCTGCATTTCTTTCTCTGTCTATTAGTTTCAGCTGACAGAGAAAAATACCTGAGAATATGAAATGTTTACATCTAAGTAATATCCCCCCCCAGCACTTAGTTCCTACTGTGATCTCATCTCAGCGTCCTACTTGCAAGGCAAGGTGTAAAAGATGTATAACACTGGAAATGTAGATAAAGCAATAATAATTAAACATTAAGCCTGGATAAGCAGTCCCTTCTCATCCTTGGGAGAATAATGAAAAATTAAAATAAGATTTTTTTTTTTGTGTGTGTGGGGGGGGTACTAATATTTTTTAAGTCTTAAACGTAATGCAAAGGTTTCAGGTAACAATACACTTCCTCAGTGCAATTCCTGGCAAGGACCCCAAAATGGTATGTCATTCCAGACCAATATCCCACTTGAATTTAAATGTTAATCTATAGATCCATTTCCTGACAGATAGGCTTAAGGGAATCTCGCATTCTCTTGTTCTAAATACCCAAGCAGGGTTCACTTTAAGCAGTTTAAGCAACAATCACATAAGAGCTTTGCATATACACATGCACACACATAAACACACATCTATATCTATATCTATAAGCAGAGTATACTCAATCAGTGCAGTGGGAAATCTTGATCTCCTCCTTTTGCTGCTACTCGGTTCAGGCCTCTGCCTCTCATTGCACCTCTGTGGTTTCCACTTTGCATGTAAGGGAAGGATTTTCAGACTTTGTCCTTATCTAGAAGATAAGATGTGAATAGTTTCTTAGTGATGTTAAAGGCTAGAAAGTTCACCTGGTCCTGGCTGGGGTGCATAGGGAATTTGAGAAACCTGGTGGATCTGTTGATGTGGTGAAAGAATGCCAGTACAGGTCAAAAGCCCTTAAATATAGCACACAAGCTTATTTAGAAAATGTGGTGCTGCGGTAGCATTGTTGCCTTCCAGTAAGATGCTGTCCAGTTCGATTCTCAGTTAGAGCGTCTTCTGTGTAGAGACATGCGTGAATGGGCGTACCTTCGTTGAAGGTTGTGCGTCAGGGCTGGTAACTTGGCACGTAAAAATCAACTACCAATCATTAGCGGACCAGAGTTCCGCTGTGGCGACCCTTAACCGGGAAAAGCCGAAAGACTCAACATCATTTAGAAAAAGAAAGTTCACATACATCTGAATAACAATATAATGAACCAAAAAAAAAAAAAACACTTTCTTACTGGGTTGTGGTTGTGGTGGTACTGTATCTAATTGTGCTGTGCTTTGAAAAAATCTTCATCAGACATAAAGAATGTATATATGTAACTTTTATATATATATATATATATATATATATATATATATATATATATATATATAATACACACACACATATGTGTATATCCAAACTAAACCAGGTGCATGAAAGATCAGGTGAGTGCACAGAATAAGTAACACAATCCCCAACTAAAACTCCAGCACTTTTCAAAAAAATAAACCAAAATTGGCTAGTGCAATAAAAAGAAATTTATTCCAATATGCAGCAAGCTGAAGATCACACTACAAATCAGTTTTGCCCACTGGCGTCATCAGTGTAGACCCAGATGTAGCCAACAAGTAATATTTAAATACACCATTTAAAGACACAGTCCTTTTAAATGTTTTTACTAAACACCCATATAATCTAACTCCAAAATAGTGTCAATTAAATCATGGTGGTACAGGAAAAAGAAGAATAACACTAATGTCATATACTAAAACATAAAGTATACAACATATGCCATATACCTCACCCACCACACTACTGGAATATAAATTCAGTAATCTAATATTGGAAAAGTTTTTGTCACAAACCATACACCATCAACAATATTCATTAACCCCTGGCTTGTAAAGGGCTCCTGAATTAATAATCCACAGTCTTGGTTTCTGGGACAAAAGTTTATGTTTGCATATATCAAACAAACCATTATCCATAACCATATCTCAACCCACTAAAATAAAATGTGCTGTATTGTGTTCAAGTTGATGTTTGTATAGAGCACTTCTAGGACATTTACAATTGATATTACTAACATGCACTATTATTCTCTGTCTGAAAGGCCTCGACATCTGCCCAGCATAAAATGCACCACAATGGCAGACAGCCATATACACTACCCATTCAGTGGTACATGTAATCAAATACCTGATATCAAAAACTCTCAAAGTGTTAACGGAAGTGAATTATTTAGTCCTTGAAACAATTTTACAATATGTACAATGGCCGCAATAGGTACTTCCACTTATCTTAGACTTCTTAATTTTATTGACATCAATGGTATCCCTTTTAAATCCAGATAAGTGATCATCTATGGTTTTACCTCTAGGGTACCAATAATGATAGTACATATCCAAACTTTGCTCAGAAAATGAATTGGTCTTTAAGAGGTGCCAATGTTTATTGATAACCTTTTTAATTTTGACAGTGTTAGGTCTAACTGTGGTTATTAATCTAGGTATGGCGGGATTCTGAGTTGTTTTAACCACATTCTTCTTACCATCTAAAAAAATATCTCTGGATTTACTAATGGCCACCTTATAGGCCCATATTATAACCCATTTTTTTCAGAGCCTCAACTTTAAATACATAATCAGTACTGCATATATGTCTTAGCCTCAAAAATTGTGCTGTAGGCATATTGTAAGTTACATGGCTTGGGTGAAAATTTGAGGTATGTGACATAGAGTTCTAAGTAAATGGTTTACGATACAAACATGTAGCCACGGTCCCATCAATAAGTTTGGTCACATTCACATCCAAGAAGTTAACATTAAATAGATCAATCTTGCCAATAAAAGTGAGTCCATAATCAGTTGTGTTCAAATGTTCTACAAACTTTTCCCATTTATTCAGAAACCACACCAAACACAGCAGCAGTTGTCAAGGTAGTGACGCCACATATTTGGATCTTGTTTAAATGGATTGTCCTCATTATAAATCAAATTAAGTTCTATAAACCCCATAAACAGGTCCACATTTAAAATCACAGCCAGGATCATAGGGCAACTTACAATATGACACCGCATCACTAAGTTGTCTAGTCACCTCATTATTGTAGTCTACCAAATCCCAAATGACAATTGCCCCACCTTTATCAGCCTTAACTACAATAATATTTTCATCACTTTTCAATTTATCAATTGTCAATCTCTGGCCTTTATTTAAATTATTTCTGTAGTTTTTAAATAAAAAAATTTGACGTAAATCATGAATCACTTGTTGCTCAAAACTTTTCACAGCAGGATGATAAGGTGGCTGAAAATGGATTTCTTGAATCTAGATGGGGTGTTTACAATATTGCCTCTATCTTGCCAGTGGTTATAAAAATACCTTAGATTTAAACTCCAACAGAATTGTTTTATATCCATAATTATGGAATATTGAGATACATAGAACAAAATAATGAAACCCAAAACTTTATTTAACACATCAATCTCCAACTTAGAAAAATTTTTAGAAGTCAAGTTAATCACAAACTGATTTTCATTAGTCTCTTCATCATACAATGTTCCAGCCACAATATCCTCAAACTTTCCATTCACTTATTCATCATTCTGTTGCATGTTTCCTCCATGGATTCTCCTCTTATGTTTTCTACCTCCTCTTCTAAAAGGCCTCTTGATCGTGTATTCATAGGGGAACTAAGTTCTGCTGGATCACCAGTATCCATATTTGAGTAGTTGGATGAATGTTCAAAACCACTAGATTCACCATTGTTGACTGCAGCTGTTTTCTTTAGAATCAAATGGATCCTTTTTTCCCTAGATTTGGTACCATTATTGCTAACTTTTATAAATCAAACCGATCCTCTAACTCTTTTCCAAGAGTAAGCTATATTACTCTGGTAATCTTTCATATCACAAAAATATTTTTCATTATTCTAACCCACAGCTTTGTTTCATATTTCGAAATTTCACTAAGAAATTCTGAGAATTTTTTTTCTTTATATCCAATATGTGAAAAAAAGCTATGTACTTTTTTATAACTCTGATTCAGTCTCTCATTGAGTGTAAGCAGCTGTTGGTCATAATGTTCAATGAGCAGAGTTAAAAACATTTTAGAGGCTATATTCTGAATTTCATGCTATTGAGACACAAACTTTACATTGTCAGCACCCACACTGGGCTCGACATAGACCCACAAGCTTCTTGGAGCAATTTAAGAGTTAATATATACTTGTAAAAGTTTAATATGCCATACATTAGCTCTTACTTTTTTGGCAGCCTCCAAAACAAGTTTGAATTCTTTTTTACATGGTCATCGGTGCTGTAGTATTCACCATAGCTGCATTCCAAGTCGCTTCCGTAAACATCGTAAAATCATCCTTGTCTACTAACAGGTTGTTTAAAAGCAACCACAAATCCTCGGTGCTGTAGTATTCACCGTAGCTGCATTCCAAGTCGCTTCCGTAAACATCGTAAAATCATCCTTGTCTACTAACAGGTTGTTTAAAAGCAACCACAAATCCTCACCTTCAGTCATAATAAATATATGTGGGATTCAATAAATTCGCCTATATGGAGTTTACTTCTTTGCACTGTGAGCAGCAGCGTTAATTACATATTCATGCCACCCACTCCATTTAACATAAACAATTGTGGTTTTATGGACAGCAACAGTGTTGCTGACCAGGAAGCCATGTAAAAGATGAACTGCAATCCCATTTACAGTAGAGTAAACTAGGATAGTGGGATTATGTGGAATGCCACAATGATTATAATGATTACCAGGGCTTATCATATAGTAATGCATATGGCCCATAAGTAGTACAGGACAGTGTATAAAGTGCAGAGTATGGCGAAATCTCATTTCAGTCATTCTGTACAAAAGATGTGTAAAAGATCTGTTAGGATACATGGAATGCTATGTAAAATAAACATTCAGGGGAAGTGTGTATATTGAATTGGGACACACAGATGAAATGTAGGAATGAACATAGGGAAAGAGGACAGGTGAAACATTGTAACATACAGCAGATGAGGCATGTAAATGGAAGACAGTTGAAGCAGGAAAGCTAATCATATATCAACATGGCACAGTATGGACTGAAGAAGGAAAATGTATATTAGGTGACTGTCAGACAAAGTGACATAACAATGAGGAAGATGGCTTTGTGAGATAAGGATTCTGACATGAACAATGAGAGGACATCTATCAGGGATCTTATATGCAACTGGGGTTGGGTGCATATTGTGAAACTGTGAAAACTGATTTGCCTGAATATGAGTGTAATGTCAGAAGACGTCTCCAATAAGTTGGACATAGTTACAGACTTATGGACAAGAATAAAATAGCATGTGCAATTACAGACAATATCAGAATAATACAACAATTAACCCCATATCTCTGACACAACATATGTGATTCTGAGTGATCATAGATGGTTCTGCATGAACACACTTGTACAAATATTATGACATGTCAGCAATCTATGAGGGTAACACACATACATATATATAGCACAATCCACACTGTCATGAATATAACCTATGCCATCAATGTTGTCAGACAGCTATGTATGTATTTTGTGCATCACCGGAACAGGTATCACACATGCATCTGGTGTAACACCTCAGTGGGTGCTCTGTACCATCAGAAAGTTATGTTTATCTAACAAAAACAATACTTAGGTATGACCAATAAGATGTGTGACAGCTAATTGTGGCAAATGTGGTACACTTCAGCTACACATCACTGGAAGATGTGTAGGGAGGTACACAAAGAATGATCCATTGTACTCAGTTATTGGAGTGATGAAGGCTGTGAGCCATAGAGGTGCTGTGGCTTTTGATAAGGATGTCCTGCACACTCAGTAGTTGTATTACATACAAGGGAGTAGTCACTACTGTGGCCACATGCTGGTACACATCCCAGGACACAGGTCACATGCCAATTGGTGTGCTTATAGGGTATGACATTTGCATTTGTTTTCATAATGCAACAAACCCCCATGTTTTATTTCATCTCATATGTTATTATGGCTGTGGCAGCGATATTTGGTGTATGGTGATACTGTCTGTATTATATCTCAGATGGAGTCAGTGATTGCCCACAATATGTAGTCATCCAGACAGCTGTTTTGACACAGTATGCGTATGTCATTCTTGATGTCTGTGACTTAAATAATGAATAAGAAAGGACCTAGCAGACAGCTCTGATGCATGGATCTGATCACTTGACCCAAGATCTAGGTTACTTCACACATTTCAACATGTTTATATGCCATGTATGTGATCCAGTGGTCTACCCACTTGGAGATATAGGTGTTTATGGCCACATCTGTCAGTGCTGAGTAAATACCTCAGTGTGGATAGGTGTCAAATGCCTTAACCTGGTCAAGTTCCACAGGATGATAGTATTGTCATCAGTCATGCTCATGATGACCTTTTTCAGGACATCTAACAGATGTAACATATATGAATGGTGCATTTATAACTCACATATGTCTGTTGCACATAGCCAGGATATTACTAGTGTCCATGTAGAAAATGTCCATGATTTCTCACCAGGAATATACAGACCCTACAAACCATGCCTTGATGTATGTGGATATACTGAAAGCTCTGTCACTGTAATCTGTATTGTATAGGATGAGGTGATTTGTGCCTGGCCTATAGGCCAGTCTCCAACCCTGTCCTGACAGGAATACTGCACATCTACAAATCAGCTATAGCTAATGACATCAGCAGTCTGGTGAGGAGAAAATAGTAATAGTAGTGCCTCACATGCTGGTGTAAAATGCTCTCTGTTATGTTAAGCAAGTGCACAAATACACAACACACACACACACAGACACACAGACAAACACACACACACACACACACACACACACACACACACACACACACACACACACACACACACACACACGCACACATGCATACACACATGCACACACACACACATGCACACACACACACACACACACACACACACACACACACACACACACACACACACACACACAGTTGACTGTAGTGAGAAGAGAATCCCTACCTAAGTACACCAACCAACACAGACTAGAAAACTCAGTACTTTATGCAAGCACCAAGGCACAATTCTGACTTTTACAGGGCTGCAGGACAACTTATGGTGGATGACATCAGCACTGTATCTTGGAGAGAAGATGTTGGGAAGCCTTAATGAAATTGTTGTGTAGGCATGCTCATTTGTCAAGATATTTCAAGTTCTGCATGTTACCAGATTGATGAGTGTGCAATGTGTAGTATTTGGTGGTTGTGTTCTAATCTGCTGGTATAATTTAACAGACAACTTTACAAACCATATGCAAACAGGTAATTACTACAAGTATTTGAAAATCTGAAAGTATAATGTCATTCTAAAGAGGTGCTTGGTATATAACACAGAAAAATTGTATTTATTTTTGTAGTGTAATTGATATATTTGTGAACAAGTACTGAGAGATACCGGGGTTGCAGTGCATGCAAGGAGGTATTAGATGTCTGAATTGTAAATATGTGACATTTTCTTAGATAGGGTCTTCATTTTTCTATGCTTCCACGTGTAGTTTCATGGGACGAAGGCTAAATGGGCAGTAAACAAAAGTAATACATGCTATTATTTAGTCTGCATAGTGCAAAGGTGAGCAGCAGGTTTGCTCAGTGGTTCACAAAGTATTTGGGTATGCAAGATACACATTTCTACTGCTTTTCCTGTTTGCACATAATTAAGCAGTGAGCAAACATGAGTTTTATTGCTAAAATTATGAAAGTTAGTATTGAGTGTATGAGACACAACTGCTGCTTAGTTGATTCTTTGGCATCAGGTACAAGTGCATTAAGACATTTCTTTTTGAGCCCAGATAATATAGGGTTCGAATCCAAGAGTATATAATACGTTTAAATAAGCAGTGATAATGCAATGAAATCATACTTTACACTATCTTCACCATGTATTAATGTGTGTGTTGACATAGTACAACATGTTTAAGTGGAATTGCATGGAGGTAAACGCACCAAGAAAGAGCCATTTGCCATTGTTTGGTATTGGTGTGCAATGCCAAACTCCATGCTTTTGTGGTACTTACCTTTGTTTTGTGTGATTCTATTTTTTGACCAGATTGCAGGTGTAAAAATGGTGTAGATAGGAAAGTGGTGAAATATGGGGCAAGCAGGAGGAAGAACACATGGAAAGCAACATAGGAATGTACAGGAGGGAGGTAGTAAAGAACCAAACCTATCCATGTCTTTAATAGTGTAAACTGAAAATATGTACAGAATATTAGCTGAATTTGGACTGTCACATCCACAAAGAGGGGTGACAATAAAGCAATCATATTGTATAGCTAATTGGACCAAATCAAGTGTGTGAAGAAGACAAGTGTATGAAATGCAGAGCTATATATGGGATATTTTTTTGTGGGACAATTGCCCATTTTTGCTTTTTACTTCAGTAAGAGAGGAATTGTGAGTAAGGGATGTTGGTATTTCTGGGTCAGGTAAGTTGGGTAGGTGAGGAAGCTAATGCAAACAAGGCAAGCAAGGCAAGACACAGGGATGGTGAGGAACACAAAAGGTTGAGGGACATCATGATTTGGGTGAAGGAGGGGACAATGCAAGTTTATGCCCATCAAACATGGGGATAGTGATAATCTAGTCCTCATCCGCAGGACTGTCCTCACTCTACTCTTACTCCACTGACTGCTGGAGTACATGACATCTTCTCCTCCTATGGACTATGAGGGAGAGCAGCCTTTCCATCCAGCATAGGCATACACCCCTGCTGCCATTCTCGACCCTACACACCGACCCTGGCATCTTCTGGCAGGTGATGAAATCACCACCTCTGCCAGTACTCCTGGAAGGTGCCGCATGACCATCTGTTGGGGTAGTGCTACCTGAGGGCACAGGTAGTACAGGGGCAACAGAGGCAGTACTGCCAGGTTGGGTCCCAAATGTGTTGGGCATCACTGGTGGAGCTGGTGGAGTGGGGGCAGGGTGACCCACTGTGGTTGGCCTACCTCACTGTATTGTGAAGTATTTAGTGATTTGTTACAGAAGGGTGACATGGAGATATTTTGATGACACATATTAGAAAAGAATAAACAAAAAGAATTAAGGGTTAGGGTGAGAGAAAAATAAAGAGATACATTAGTATCATCATATGTGACATACAATGCATTATCACAATTACATAACTATTTTATCTGAAGTATTACATTTAAGTATATGTCCTAGCAACTACAAACAATAATTAGAGAATGATCAAAGTAATCCCCACAATGAATATGTATTGCACATATGCTTTGTCCAGTTATATAGTTTACAATTAACAGCAGGGCATTAATCCACTGGTATAGATTTTAATTTATGTAATATTATTAAAGAATTGTTGTATTGCATAGTTGTTACTCATAGTATTTGAACCCACAACCTCTGACTACAGTCTTAAACTTGACTCCTAAAGTTGGTTTGTGCTACAGGTTTATGCAATCATACTTGCTTTTCCAATTAGGATATGCAGGTTTACTTTGCTATTACTGTAAAGAAAACAAAAACATCTATCTTTAACTTTTAAAGCTACAGTAATACTACTCTTGTGCTGCATACATACCACTTGATTCCTTCAGTCTCTCCACATGATCAGCATGAGCTTGCCTGTTCAACTCAATTTCAGGATTAGCAGTGCAAAGAAAAGAAAAAAAGAGTATTATACATACCAGTGTTGCCTATATTTAACTTTCTGTGTGTTGTAAATTCTCGTTATTAGCATACTTACACCTCTGTGGGATGTCACTAGTTTGAAACTCATCCAACCACTGGTTGAGTGTATCCCTCTTGTGCCTATTTAGGTCATTGAAGTGGTGCCTACACTGATCTGCAGTGAGTGGGATGCCATTTGCACTGGATATAGCCTTGGCCAAGCTATTCCAAGTCTCAAACTAGTCCCCCTACATAAGCCTTTGGCTATGGTGCTTTAACAAGAGTCCAGTAAATATTATAGACTCCTGAACACCCCAGCTCTGTACCCTAAATTGGGGACCTTTCACTTTGATGCCAGACCTGTGTAATCCCAAAAGTAAAGCAATGGCAAACAATGATTTCCCACCAATTCCTGTCATCACATTTACTGGTAGTGTGCAAACCCAAGCAATGATGCCATCTGCATTTGTGTGATGTTAAGTGGAGAATAAGTGGAGAACAACAGTTCCAAGCAGAGAAGAAAACAATTTTTGAAACTGGAATTTTAACCTGACAAATGGCTTTAGTTTGATGGATGTCTGCTGTTTTAAGTGTTATGTGATTTAACTTTGCTGACATGTACTGGGGGCATGAATGTCCTGCCTGACACATATTTGTTTGCCTTTATACACTGCTAAAATTGATTTTTACAGTGTAGGATTCTACATCGTTGTCACAGAAGAAATGCTTCTCAGATGTAGTCATTAATCATTCATAAATACAGACAACAGTCTGAGGTGTTAACCATGCATGTGACCTGACAAGGTCCTTGTATATAGATTAATTTGTGTATGTGTCTTATTTAAATGTGAAGACTAAGTTCAGATAGCAGAGTTATACTTATAGAAAAATAGTAGACAGTATTCCCTCAGTCATACATCTGAACATTCAAAACACAATAAGGGTGTCTTATCCCTCATACATATAATTCATATTAACTCCACTACTTATGATTGTGTCTAAAGTGTTATAAGTCAGACTGAATATAATGTGAAAAAGAACAACAGTAAAAATGTTTGGAATTTCCTGTATTAGAACCCAGAACCATCTGTATTACAGCCCTCCAGTTACATGTGCTGCCACAGGAATACTTAAATAACAGTTGCACAACTCCCTATTTATTTTTAAGTTCTGTGTGATAACAGCCAGGTACCACCACTTATCATATTTGCATAGTGCCCAACAGAATAATAGAATGTATCTTCTTTAAATTCCTGACTGTCTGCACCCTGTCTGCAGGTGTTCAATGGCTGTAGGTGTTGCTGAAGTTGCTAACCACAGCGCAACTTCACTTAGCAGCATTGCACAATGGAAAGAAAAAATGCAACACTTTATCCTTTTTGATCTTTACACTGTCTACACCCTGTCTGCAGGTTTCTCTCTGCTTACACTTTATTCTTTTTGACATTCACAGTGTCTACACCCTGTCTGCAATGTTCTGTCTGCTTCCTGTGTGGGCTACTATTTCATGTTTGTGCACTAATAAGCATTGCATAAACGAGATAAGCACAGCTAAACCTGACATTCGTTGTGTTCCACCATTCCCCTTGTTTGCAATAAGCCACACACTGTGCAAACACTGGCATAAAAAAAAAAGAAAAGCACAGAAAAGGTAAAATTATGTGAAATGAAGAAAAAAAGACTCTATTAAACAAACAACACTACATAATTTATGTTGGTACACATGAAATATTTTTACACAGGTCTGGATTTGAACTCTCACTCCAATGAACCTTCAAAACACAATAAGGGTATATTATGCCTCTTTGCCACACAAACAGCTTTGCAGCAGAGAACTAAAATGATTGTTCATACAACCAACAACATCATCCACAGTACTAACAAACATATGACAGTTGTTTGCACATGTATTAATTTCAGGAGTAGTGCACTGACTGATTGCACAGCCATTTCTGACGACTGCTCGCATAAATGCAGCTCTGTATTATCTCTCTGTGTTTATTGCTCATTGTTGTCTTTACTGACCAGTAATCTGAGGCATGCAGTCTGTAAGGCATTTTGTATCATTGTCCTTAAAATGTGTGAGAATATTAAATGGCAGTAATATACCATTATCAAGAAATGAAGGGAAGGTTGGATGTTACTGAACAGAAACTGTGAAATGTGTGCTGCTTACTTGCATTTAAAACCTTGATACAATTACTTCTACACTTTGTAAGTCTAACATGGCTGACACACCCACTGGAGCTAAGAGAGTCTGAATTGCTGTTGTGTTGCCCTTCTGAATACCAGTAATCATTCACAATTGCAATCCACTAGCAACAAACACTTAGGGGAGTGCCTGCACTATGTTTATATCTGATACATGGAACCAAATATTTGGGATTCGGCAATTCTAATGTGTTCACACCTCATTTGCTCCTTCACCATGCACACAGCCTCGAATCTACATTATAAAAAGGAAACCATGTAGCTTGGGAACCTGAAGGTGAGGCGATGTGTTTATGTGGATAACACAGAAGAAGATATTACATTGGGATTTATCTTCACAGAAAACTACTGATCTTGATAAGGTATGCTTGCATTTTTCAGCTATATACTGTATATGCAGAAGTGTCAGTAAGAAAAATCTGTTAATATATATATATATATATATATATATATATATATATATATATATATATATATATATGCATTAGCAAATGCTACTTTTATCTGTATGCATTTCTTAGAAGAGTACCGATGGCATAAGCATGTTTGTCAGGGCATTTTACTTTATCAGATGCACAGCCTTATTAACTGTCATCACAAGTGCTGTTACATCTGTTTTTTCTCTTTACACTCCTTATATTGCCAGTGACACTGGGATTACCCATACACACATCTAGGGGAGCGCTGGTCACAGGTAGACATGATTAACAATTGCTTAAATAGAATGTTCTGTGGTAAATCTGTATACATGTTTCAGGGACAGTTTATTTGATAGCACTTTTAGCTTTTCACAGATGGTTTGTTAGCAAAATGTGTCATTTGCCTATTGTTTTAGTGTTGAGGAGAAAAGTTGCATTTTTGTTTTGGCAAAAACAAGATTTACTATTGCTGTTCTCCTTGTTTTAGATTCAACCTTGCTTTGTGTGTGAGTGTAATATGTTACAACCCACATTTTTTTTTTATATTTGAATATATTGACTGTTTTATTTTTCTCCAGAGGGTAATAGTGAAATACTACCCTTTATGTGTTATATTGAAGCAGGACTTTTATTTATGTGATATTTATTTGTATTATTTTTCTTCATGTTTTATATCCTCTAGTACTATGGCACCCAGGCATGCCAATCAGTAAACCCCCCTTTCATTGACCCTGAAAATGAGGTCATTGTGGAAGCATTTAGGCATCAGAGTGCCTTTCTACTTGGGATACGATGTGGGTATATTGGCAGCAAATAGTTGCTGATGTGAATGCAGTAGGTGGCCAGAGCAGGACACATTTTGAGGTGCACCATAGGGCCACTGACATGATTTTATTGGCCCGGAAGAGAGCAGCTGCAGTGGCAGGTGAATGGATGCCTACCGGGGGGGGCTGCTACAGATCCACCACTGACACCAAATAAAGAGTTCATTTCCACTGTCAGGGATCCAGACAGCTCACTGGAAAGTGAACAACAGCATGTCATTGATGTTGGTGCTGCTGTTTGAGGGAGGACAAGTATGGCCCAGGAGGACCTTCCAGGTAGACTTACCTAGCTCAATTGTTAAATACTTATTGTTTATGAGGGTGAGACACTTGATCAGGGTTGAGTCTGGCCATAGACATAGTGTGGGTGAAGTGACACACAGGATTGTTGTTAGGAGTGCTTGGAAGAGGCCTGCTTCCCATCCTCCATTTGATCCAGCTGTGCCTTCCTGTGCCACTCAACATCTGTTTAGGGCCAGCATGGATGTGCAGGCACTTTCCAACAGGTACTGCTGAGAAATGCTTAGAGTTGTAGATGTGGCACAGGCTAACATGCATGATTGCCTCCACCATGTTGCCCATTCAATGGACTGGATGAATGACACATTGGCACACATTGGAATGGGTGGTGTTTATGATGGGACATCTGCTGGGAAGGAGACGTTTTCACATGGGTATAAGCCAGCCACATCATCCGATGTTAGCTGATGTGGCCATGCCTGATCTTGCTCCCATAGTGGCACTACTTCCACAGCTCCATCAGTGGTTGAGGTGTCCACATCTAGATGTGGCAGAGCATGGTGTTGTGGTCCTGGGCATCCTTGTGAGGAGAGCTCATCCAGCAGACATCAGTCATGCTCAGATAGCAGCAGTGCATCTGACCATGGGTGTGGATGTGCCAGTACAACTACTGGCAGAGTCAGTTCTTCTGGTCGAGTATGACAACAACGAACTGCCAGCTCTACCATGCATGGCTCACACCTGTCCGACATACCACGATGTGCAGCTAGCACAGGGCTTTGCTGTGTTCTTGCAGACACTACCACACCAATTTCACCTGGAGGGTGCATACTGACATATACACAGCAGTTACATGATTCAGCTCTGAAGCTTAAAGTTCATTCTGTCTCACTGGTCATTTGTTACTTTATCCAAATGTCTGTCTGATTCTCTTTCTTACTTCACACACACTCAATTACCTTTGGTGACAGCCTAGGCTACCTGCCACCCCCCCACCCAAACACACATAACATAACTATGCCATATCATTCTTTACTATCTTTTTAGATAAAGGCATACATATGATTTGTGCCTGATGCTCAGGATGCAAAGCTGACTTAGTGCTTAATATACCTGAGTTTGTGATGTCATTTTGCTAATTGTACTTTGACATATTTTGATCTGAGAAAGTTAGACAGTTGATAGAATCAAAACACTTTCTTTGCATCAATATTTTTAATAACCTTCTGAGGATTGTGAAGTCTGAAACTGAAATGTGTCTCATTACTTTCTAACTTCTCTATTTAATGATTTTCCAATACAAATGTATGAGGCCAAAATGAGGACATTTGGTAACCATCAGTACTTTTGAGAGGTAGGAATGTGTAAACCTTTGATGTCTGAGGCCTATTACCTGATATACGACACGTGTATTCACATAAGTTTCTGCTGTCACATGTTAAAGGCAATGCTGTACAAGTCACCCACTTTTTACTTACTTACATTACCAAGTAAAAACATGCAAGGATATGCCTTTCATTTTTATTATTACACAATTCTGTTTTAATACTCCAGGTTCAACACTTACTTGTAAATCTAGCAGTTGCTACAGTTTTAGTTCAAGTCTGAATCTGTCTGATCTAGGAGTACACAGCCATTACATGGGAGGTAAAGGTTGTGAGTATTGCCTGGCATCAATGTTACTATATGTGCATAGGAGGAAAGTTTTATCCCCTTAGGTGGTAAGTGAGTGTGCTATGCATTGCCTCTTAGCCAATGCATGGGCATGTTGAGAATGCCTATGTCAGCCTACACCCACAGCAGCTGCTGGCTCCCCCTTTGACTTCTTACCTGCATGTGACTATAGTGACCTTGCTACTGGTGCTGGATGTGTGCCCCTTCCCTTTGATGATCTTGCTAAAGCTGCTTTCTCAGGATGATGTTGCGAAGTATGGCACAGATACTGAAGATTTCAGTACATGTATGTGGATTGTACTGTAGAGCTCCCTCAGATATATCTAGGCATGGGAACCACAACTTCAGCATCCCAAACACATGATCTATGATATTTCTGGTTTGAGTGTGTGCCTCATTATGGCATCTTCAGTGGGTGTGTATGCATTTCTGATGGGCATCGTCAGTAATAATTCCAGTGCATAACCTGCATCCCCTCAGTAAATGACCTCACATCACATTGGCTGAGCTGATGTTCTAAACCTGACTAACACTTCACTAATACATGTCTTGCTACCAAACCTGCTGTTTAGCCAAGTATCTATGCCTCATAGCATTTGAATGTTTAAGCATTGTGAATTATGAGATCTGATTGCATTCTATGTTCATATTTTCTGATACATCTCTGCCAATCAGATGTAAGTCTGCACATTGTGTGTATTGATACCTGCCTGTATTCTTTGTCTATATTTGTGTGTCTGAATTGAGGACAACAGAGGTTGCAGAGTTCCCGTAGTGTGTCTCTCTATATACCCTTTCCATCTCATGCAGATTGTGATAAGTTAACCGGGGTCTGAAAACTCTTCTGTTTCTTGGCCATGGTCTATTAGCAGCAGCATAAACTTCACCCTGTTGCACATGAATTAAAGCAACAGCAGCCTAAAGCAACAGCAGCCTCTAACATTCTTTCTGTGTAGACTCCTTTCCATGGTTATGTGTGTATATATATATATATATATATATATATATATATATATATATATATATATATATATATTTGTGAACCTAAGAATGTATTCAGGGCTTCCAGAGCCAGTAGGAGTAGGGCAGGGCAGAGTGGGCAACTTCATCAAAAATAGGAAATAGTCGGTGTTGTGTATGAAAATTTCCTTTACTGCACTGTAGCACAACCTCAGAGTTGCTATATTTAAAGAGTGAGGGGTGAGGGGGGTGCAGGGGGGCTTGGCCCCTGCATATACCCTTTTTTTTAATGTTTTTATTCATAGTCGAATTCCGTTACTTCAGACATATGTGTTCCAACATATGTCAGTCGAACTTACGGAACTTCGACTATGTAATATAGACCCTATATATATATATATTTATATATATATATAATATATATATATATATGTGTGTGTGTGTGTGTGTGTGTGTGTGTGTGTGTATATATATATATATATATATATATATATATATATATATATATATACACACACACACACACACACACACACACACACACACACACACACACACACACATATATATATATATATATATATATATATATATATATATACATACACACAGACGTGCGTGTGTATATACACATACGTACGTACACATATATAAATATATGCATGCAGTTCATCCAGTTCCACACTGGTAGTTGCTTTTATGCTAGACCTTGAAAAGATATTCAGTGTTTTGGGTTTATTTCTGGTAGGTCCTGTAGCTTCAATGCAACCATTCAGGTTTGTATAGAGACTCTGTGGACAATCAGTGCTATACATCGGGGGATTTTTAGGTCAGATGAATTTCTTAGAATGTATTACATTCTCTATGGAGGCTCTCTGTTGGAGTCCCTTTGTCTCAGTTTTCCTGAACTATTTTCCTCCCAACCTTTTTGACAAAGTTGCCCACTCTGCCCTGCCCTACTCTTATTGGCTCTGGAAACCCTGAATACTCTTAGGTTTGCAGGGTCATAGATTCTTACTAGGTTATCAACCACTAAGGCCCTTAGAAGCCTAGCTGCACACCTCAAACCATTTGGATTCTGAGCATTATGGACATCTATACAGGGAGGTGGATAGGGCACCACAGTAGGGTGGTAACTAAGGATTTGTAAGGGTGGTGTTGGTTAGGATAATAATCTTCTTGTTGACAGCATCTGTCCATAGGGGACATGATAGCTAGAGTGGAGGAAAATATATTATTTCCCATCCAATTGTCAAGGTTTCCTTTGAATAGGGTCAGGGATGTACTCTGTTTTACATGGATGGGGAGCTTATTCCATAGTACGGATTTCCTTTGGGACACATATCTGTCTCTGCAGCACATTCTGTTTATATCATAAGTGAATGTAACCTGTAACCCAGACAAAAATCCCCTCTCAGCAACTTCTATGAGGCTGAATAAAGAAACGGAATCTTTTAGTCCTGAAGTCTCCTGGCTAGAAGCCTTTGTGGGCATTCTAACTGTTGGAAGTATCTGGCTAGATACACACCAAAGGGGGCATTATATATAATGATCGGTCTGATAAGGGATAAACAGACTGGTGCTATAACTTGCTTGGGTCTGGATGCCATACCCTTAGCTGTTCTTGGCTTTAGTGAGTGCTGGCAGCACTTGGTCACTGCTAATAGCTGGGGGTGGTATGTTGAATGAGAGTTTACCTGGTGGAGCTGGAGTGGAGTGGGGGGGGCGGGGTGGTGAAGTTTGAGCTGAATTTATCAGTCAGTAGATATGCTACGGAACCCTGATCAGTGAAGGCAGTGCTGTTCGCCACCAGTTCAGCACACTGCTGGGTTTTACCTTTAAAGTTCCAGACATAGGTGAATAAGGTTTTGTGATTGTCCTTTGCCTGTGAGGCTATCCTGACCTCATAGATCAAATTATTAGGCTTAATTAGACCTCTTACTTTCTTGTTTAGCTGTATAAAGAACAGTTGCTTTAAGGGAATTGCTCTTCCTGATTTTGGCCATGAGTTTTTTTCTTTTATCATATACCCTGTTTAGGTGAGGATTCCACCAGTGGGATTTGTTTTTAGTGTTTTTTTTTGGGGGGGGGGTTACTTCTGGTAGGTGTGGCAGCCTGTCTACAGCCATTTACATGTTTGTAGAATATTTCTTCATAGGTAGCTGTGCTACCATGGTTAAGGAGAGCCTTCAAGTTAACAAACTGTCACTTAGTAGGATGTAGTTTGCCTTAGAATAGTTCCTAACTGTTACTGGTTTAGCTGGGTTTTCTGGGGAGATTTTTACTTCAAATGCAACAAGTTTGTGATCTGACCTCACTAGTGAGGATGTGACATGATGGGGTTCAATGCTGTCCCATGTTGGTGAGTACCAGATCCAGTATGTTGGATCATCTGGTTGGGCATGCACTATTTGTTCCAGGCTGTTTATATGAATAATGCCCAGAAAGCCATTTGGCTATGAGTAAGTGTAAGTGTAAGTTTCCCAGTCTATAGTGGGGTAGTTAAAGTCATACATGAAAAGGATGTCTGGTTGGATGGTGAGAACATCTAGTAGGTTTAGGTAAGAGTCGTGAAACTCTAAAGGCATAGACGGTGACCTGCAGGTAGCCATGATTTGGTGAGGAACCTTATCTATGGTGACTTGTATCTGAATGAGCTCCAAGACATCATCCTGTTTAACCACCCTAAAGGTACTTTTGTTGCTAACATAGATTGAAATACCACCACCAGTCTGTGATGTTGGCCTAAATATGTGGAAGGCTTTGTAGCCTTGCACCTGGAGTGCTTCCTACAGCTTTAATCCAACTCTCAGTCAAAACACAGATGCCTAAATTCACCAGGGTGAGGAGTGCTTGAAGGGTTTGGAGAATTTTGTTTAAGCACTTAGCATTTAGTAATAGCACATTAATATTTCTTGGAGAATTTTTCACTATGTTGATAGTTTTCTCTTTCTGACACTGCCTAAAAAAGCTGTAAGAGCATGTATAAAGGCTTACCTAATATCCAAAAGCCTAGGAGGGATAGGTGCAGCCAGTCCTTGCCAAAGCAACATGGTCTGTTGGCCATGTCCTCCCATGTTGACAAATATTGCATGTCCCTGGAGTGGCACTAGAAACAATGTCAGTTATTAAAATCAATCATTTTAAGTTCATACTTTGGTATCATCCTTAGTGAAGGTAGAATGCTGCTCAGTGCAAGGTTTGTACCTATCTATGAAACCTGTTCTGATAGATTCATTATATATTTTTTCATATAGTCCAATGAGGAACAGCTTAGGTGATTTACACTAATATGGACTATGAGAGAATTATATCGGTACTTGGGATGCAGTGACCTGAAAGTGTGCATGACATTTTAGAGCCTACCTCCAGATAGGCAACTAACTGTTATCTCCTTCTGGTCTAACCAGTGGAGTGTTACATCTGTGTGTTACACAATGGAGTCCCCAGTGACAAAAGTATTAGGTAAAGTAAAAGCTTGCCATATGGGCTTTGCTTTTCGAAGATGATTGGGTGTGAGCTTATATGAGATGTTTGCTGCTGCTTTTAGGTTCATAGGTTCATAGGTGTGTACTAGGCTAATGGCCCTGGAGCCATTATAAGCCTAGCCCATAGGATTACCCTGGCATCGTGCCACCCAACCTTAGTTCCCAGTGTCTCTGTCGAGTAGAGTCATTGGAGTGATCCTGGGGAGAATTTTCTATTTTCCATCCATTCATCAAGATTTCCCTTGAAGTGAGCCATTGAGGTGCTCTGTTTGACATGCATGGGAAGTCTATTCCATAACATGGGCAGTCTCTAGGTTATGAACCTGTTCTTCCAGCATGTTCTGTTGATTGTGGTAATGAGGTTGAGGTCTATGTATTGTATAACACAATCCCACCCCCCTTGTCCGGTTTCATAATTCTTATTTGATTATTTGTCATAAAAGAATGTAAACATTTAAGTTCGTCAATATTACTAAAGAATTCTTTATGTTATTTAGTAAAGGAATGAAATGTATTCCTTCAGTAGGATTCAACTTAGTTGACACCATCACAGAAGTTAAATTATATTGTAGGAGACTCAATTTAGCTATGCAATTTAAACAAGAGAAAGATGGTGGGGAAGCTATTATTAAAAAAGATCTTAAGAAGAAGAGTACATTTATACCCAACTCAAATATTCAAGTTTTGAATTTTGAAAAGATGGTGTGTCAAGATATTTATAGTTGGAATTCAACCCGAAAGAGAGATCGCAAATTTGAAAATGTTACTAACGATAATTTATCTGTGGACGAACGTAAATGTTTAAATTCTTTTATGACAAATAATTAAATAAGAATTATGAAACCGGACAAGGGAGGTGGGATTGTGTTATACAATACATTGGATTATAATAATCAAATACACAACATTTTATATTCAATGGGGAACTATGATGTAGTGTCATTAAATGAAATCAACATAGGTTATAAGAAAATAGATTTAGCGATAGAAGAATATTACATTGATCATAGAATTACTAGTGACGCATACAATTATTTAAAAGTTGAGATGCCCAAGTTGGCTAATATCATAGGTATTCCCAAAGTACATAAAAGTTTAACCAACCCCCCTTTCAGACCTATTGTCTCGGGAAGCAGATCGAAGACCTATCCAATTGGGGTGGCCATAGACAGATGGGTCAAACCTATCTATGACAACATTCCACACCTTATCAAGGATTCATGGACATTTTTAGGTCACTTACGTCCGATTTATGGAACAAACAATTATTTTTTGTCACTATAGATGTGGTTGGCTTATTTTCTTGTATCCCCAGAGACATAGGTTTGGAATTATTTAGTAATAGTTTAAGAAAATTTTCTGTTATAGAATGGGACCGGATATGTTTGATCACAGACATGATGGGACTGGTGTTAGATCACAATTATATTCAATTTGAAGGTGAATTCTTCAGGCAGAAAAGAGATATTGCTATGGGAGCATCTTGTGCTCCCATTTTCACCAATCTTGTCATGTTACAATGGAAGACAGAATTTCTTTTTACCTGCGATTTTTACACTCACATAGTCTATTACACTAGATATTTAGATGATTTGTTTCTCTTATGGAATGGTCAAAAGGACGACATTCAATTATTCATTGACTATATTAATAGTACCACTGAGTTTTTAAAATTCACTTACAATATTAGTGACAGTGGTATTGCATATTTAGACACATTCATCAGTCATTCAGAGGAAGGTTTTGTCTCACAAATATATAGGAAAGAGACATTTCCTAATGATTATATTGAATTTAATAGTAATCACCCATTATATGTTTTTAAAAATGTTTTTAAGGGCCAGTGTATTAGGGCCGCTCGAATGTCTTCCACTAGAGATATTTTGGACCAAGAACTTGAATTATTGATGTCTATGGTTAGCATTAGAGGATATCCTTTTAAATTATTGATGGATACATTAGAATATGTTAGACGGGAATGGGGGAATAAGTATACCCCTTTATTAGGTAAGAACTCTGTGAATGTTAAAAAAGTTCAATCCCTATCAAATAGCAACACCAATCGAGTGTGTGTTTTGATGTATTCACCTTATGTTAATTACATTATGAATATTGTCAAACAGCATTGGAATTTAATTATGGTTAATGATGACACAGCTTCTATTTTGGGTAGTCAACCCAGATTTGTATTTAAGACTGGACCTAACATCAAAAAGTTGCTTGAAAAGGTGTCAAAACAGTTAGGCAACAAAAAGAAAGTGCAAGGAACTAAAAAATGTGGGCGATGTAAACAATGTAGTGTAATCAATGAAGCAGAAAGTATTGTATTAGAATATATTAATAATACATATATAAGATGCAGGGCGGGCAATTGCAACACTTCACATGTTGTTTATATCGCCACTTGCAATGCCTGCCCTGCACTTTATATAGGAAAGACAGAGACACTTTAAGAGACGGATCTATGAACATACATATAGGATAAAAGTAAAAGACAAAAATAATGCATTGTATAGACATTTCTCTGTCAAAGGAGATAAACATCAATTTAAGTTTGCCCTAATAGATCAGGCTGATGTTTCACCATTTGGAGGGAACTGGAAAGCGTTATTGGCTAGCAAAGAAAGTAAATGGCAAATTATAACTGACGCTGCAAGGTTTCCTGGTTTAAATGAATACATTAGTATTAAACCATTTCTTATTATGGCATAGCTTATGTCTTATGTTTTATATATGTTCCTATAACATGATGTATTTTCATATAGATTATATATGACGTATTTTAACAATTATTTTTAATATTTGCAATATTATTTATTATTTATGAATTATTGTTGATATCTAAGAGTAGGGGGAAACAATTATTTATTGTTGGGGTTATGTCTCTTTAAATTTCATGTTTTTATACACAGTTTTGGCGGCAAAGAAGTTATTTAAATGTCGTTTTTAAAAATGTCAGACTGGTTCTGAGGAAGTCTGTATTGTATGCAGATGAAAGCGCTTAACTGATCTTACATCGACATTTAGAATTGTGACCTGTGGATTTGCAATAAACATTTTTTCCTGTTTGAGCCATAGTTATTGTGGAGTGCACACGCCAGTATTTTGGTTTTGGTATCTCAGATCAGAGTTATAGTCAATGCCCCTAGTAATAAAGTAGGAAGAAACACAAAAACAGAAAAAGCAGATGAATATATATATATATATATATATATATATATATATAAAACAATACAAAATGAATAAACTGATTTAAACAAGTTATCCAATTAACAAGAAAAAAGCTCAAAACTGAGCCCTATTCCAGCAGTCTTCAATCAAACAAGTTCTAACTGCACACTCCCACTACTAAGGTGCAGGGGAACCTTCTCCAAAAAAAGATGACCTGGATCAGTGCTCAAGTTATACAAACAAAGCTAGACTCAGCAGGCCTGAATCTGGTCTATGCTACAGCAACAAGGTGCACCAATTTCAGAAAGAAACAGGTCAAATAAGCAGGCACAATAAGCCTGTGACCAGAAATACCCAGCTCAGAAGGACAGAATCCAGTCTCTCCTCCCACAAGAGGGCAGACCACAAACCTTCTTAATGTAGAATAACTGGCATGAAGCCCAAGTGCTTAAACCAGAACTAATACACTTTTAGAATAGCAGACACTGAGCCTTCAATCAGCAATTCCCAGCTTAGAAGGATGTAAGCTACCTGTCCTGCCACAGCAGTGCAGACCACAAACTTTCTTAATGTAAAACAACCGGTATAAAGCCCAAGTGCTTAAACCAAAAAACTTAGAATCACAGTTACAATTTAATCAGGATACTACCAGGCAGTAATAAATGCAGTGGAATAAATAAAATTGAGTACTTTTAAGAAGAGGGAAAAGCAAAATAAACTAGGAGGAAATACAAATACAGTAAAAGCAGATGAATAAAGTGCAACATTTTTTTTTTGTTAGTAAAGTGCAAGGAGAGAGGAAGGAAGAACCTAAGTGGCTTGGCCTTCTCAAATCTTCTCTCTGTATTAAGTAGAGTGAACACTAGACTTGGAATATGATTTCCCTGTACTCGGTTAAGTGAGCAAATGAGATGGAGTCAGGAGGAGTGTTCAAATACAGACTTACAGGAGGGGCAGGCAATTCCATAGCCACCAACACTAACACTGAAACAAGAAACAAGGATGGTGGGTGGGGAACTAACTGCAGAGAGACACACAGCACACTACTCAGTGAAACACACAATTAGGTAACAAAAAAAAAATTAAATACAGTACTTTTAAAACTGCAAGTTTGTACTTAACTTCAGCTTCTAATGCAGGTGATTGTAGCCAACCAAGTCTCTCAGAAGTTGAGTATAAAATTAATTCTCAAACTTTGTAGCTAGCTAACAGTTATCAGATAACAAAGAAGTGAGAAGATCACAACCCCCTCTTATAGCAGAGAGACACACAGCACACTATTCAGTGAAACACACAATTATGTAACAGAAAAAATGAAATACAGTACTTTTAAAAATTCAAATAACTTCAGCTTCTAATGCAGGTGATTGTAGCCAACCAAGTCTCTCAGAAGTTGAGCATAAAATGAATTCTCAAACTTTGTAGCTAGCACTTAAAGTACAGAGGAAGCCCTCTAGACTGGAAACACAACCACTTTTGGAGCTTTGGTCCATGTTCTGGGGCCGAAAGGTGTGGAAAGCATTATAGCCTGGTAGTGCAGGGGTGCTTTCTGCTGCCTTGAACCAGATCTCTGTTACAGCACAAATTATGATCTGTATTTTACTGATTCTGATGAGCAATGTTGCCATTAAATGGCTTTAGAGGCCTTTTAGATTTGAAAAGATTTCTGTTAAGCACCTTAGCAGAAAACAGTGTGTGTGTGTGTGTGTGTGTGTGTGTGTGTGTGTGTGTGTGTGTGTGTGTGTGTGTGTGTGTATGTGTGTGTGATGAGTACTGTGTGTGAGGGATATAATATGGGTTTTCCTGATAACCTTGTTCGTATGTGAGAATTTTGCCTCCAGGGAAGTTGAGAATTTACATCTCTCGCGTACTGCCTAATTTTAGTTAATGATTAATTGGTTGTCTGAGAACATGAGAGAATTGCTACATTGCCTTCAGATGTCCAAATCTACAAAGCTGGACACAGAGATATTTGGAAATTAAATATCCATGTTGTCTGGTCATGTAATACAGTGGGGTGCTTAGGATTCAGGATTGGATTTTAACAAGGGTCTCCTACAGTCATGTCTGGGGTTAAGGGCAAGACGTTACATAGCACTAGGGTATGGTCATGTTATTCAATAAACAAGCTAATTTTTTGGGTTAAAGACCATATGTTTTGTAGTGCTAATCTATTGTAGGGCTATTCCATGTGCAAGATTGCTGCTCTAATCTTAATTCCACACAATGTCACACCATTTAGCAGGTTTTGGACTTAATACTAACTTTAAAGGGACAATTTACAGCAGAGAAAAAGCTTGAAAATGGGCTCCTATGTCCTCTAACTAATAATCAACCCAGTGGTGGCTGGTGACTTCAAATCAAAGGGAGGCTGCAGGAGACAGCTGAATGGGCGGGGCCAATAATAAGAGGTGTGGCCAACTAGAAAGGGGTGGGGCTATGCTAGCAACCGCAGAAACTGGAACATTAATTAAATACACTGCCCTGGGTCCCAAACCATTATAAGAGTCTAATCAAAACAAAATGAAAGGGTCAAAGAAGCAAATATTTCAATGCATTGGCATGACATGACAGCTTACTTAATATCTAGATGGAAACAAAAAGGTTGTGAGGTATGAAAAAAATAAATTACTTTTTAAATACATTACTGGAATGCCAGTCAAACTCAAGTATAAGAAAAACAAGCAGCACTCAACTCAAACCACTTCTCCTTGCACTGCATTTCTAATTATAATTTATATTCAGCTTTATAAAAATACCAAGTAACATGTTGAAAGTAGAAATCTCTGTTATACCCCCACTTGTAAAAATGTTTCTTATCCAAAAAGACCTGCTGCCTAATGCCAACTACCCACTGTTTCATGGGGAAAACATGATCAAAGTAAAAAATGAACAGCAAACAAAAAACAAGCTCAAGATAAATAGCTTGAAGGATTACTGCACAGGTTATGGATCACACATGATAGAGTGGCATTTTGTTTAGTTTACGTGCAAAGTCTGCAAAAATGACTGTAAGTCTCCTACAAATGTAATGAGGTTCTGAAAATACTGTAATCCAGTCCTTTATTACAAATACTGTCATATGCATTTCAATACCCAAGGCTTATACGCTACCTAGTTATGTAAATATTCTTTGTATGGCAACAACAAAAAGGCTTTCAATGTTGGTAATTTTTTAACAGTATGCTTATTAAAGCTTATTTGCATCTTACAATCTCAGACAAGTTTACACACACACACACATATATATATATATACACCTACATATATATATATATATATATATATATATATATATATATATATATATATATATATATATATATATATATATATATATATATATATATACATATATGGATTCCATACATTTGGTCGAATTACACTTAGTCGGAAATGATTCCAGGCATTGCACTTCACTGAAAGCTCACTTGGTTGAAGTTCATTTGGTCGAAAATGGAATATAGCCCCTGCTCCACTGCAGTGCCTACCACATTATGCCACTAGTTTTTACTAACGATATATATATATATATATATATATATATATATCAATGCATTTCTAATGGATATACCTTCTTATAATAGTGAATACATTAAAATTATGTGGGGGTTATGCCCCCCATACCCACATCCTTCCTTATTTAATATTCTCACTCCAGGGTTGCACTGCAGTGGGGCAGGGGTAGATATATATATGTGAAAAAAGAACTTGGCTGCACTGCTCAAGACCAAAAACAAGCTGATGAAAATGATCACAATACTAAACGTTTTAGCGCTTTTGTTCCTGTTTATTAATATGAAAATTAATAAATGGCAATGAAAGCACTAAAATGTTTAGTGTTGTGATCATTTTCATCAGCTTGTTTTTGGTCTCGAGCAGTGCAGCCAAGTTCTTTTTGCTTGTTTTAGTTGGTTTCTTGGTTTTGGACTGCTTTTGACATTTTTGGATATATATATATATATATATATATATATATATATATATATTCATTTTTTTAACAAATGGAGCTAGAGATATCATTGACTGGAAGGATATTCTGAGAGTGGGTCTGGCCTTGCCCCTCACTGACATTTGATTAAGTTTTACAAAGACTGCTGACTGGAAAAACTTCCTGAGTACATGGTCAATTGTGCACACCTGTCTTTGTACACCATCAAATACAAGCAGACAAATTCAGACCTAGACACATATTATGTTTATAGTTAGTAAAAGTGTGCAATGTTTTCCTTTCTACTTTCCTTCTTGTTTTCTTTCTTTTTAGGAATTAATTCAATTGTAAACATAGTGCTTCAAAAGACGTCACTGGGATTGTTGGTAGCATGGTATACAAGGTATATGGCAGGTAAGGCATTGCAATGGCAAGCATTACCATGGAAGTTAGAGGAGCTGAACTCATACATAAAATCACAATATATATCCTTAAAATTGCTAGCATAGAAAATATGGATATCATGCCTACAAGAAACAAAGTTAAAAGAATGTAAGCCTTCAGACTTCTTAAAGGGATGGAAGTAGATGCTATGTTGTTGCAGGAGATAATGAATCTTCCAAGGGCATAACCATTTGAAATATCATTTACAGCTACAGCAAGTCCCAAAACATGGCTGAAAAAATGGACTTATGTGTACAAAGTCCAAGATTGCCATTTCCTGGAATATTCCTTTTCTACAAGGTATGGTGCTCTCAGAGTTGATATATATAACTTTGGGGGATGTGATGGGTTTGTCCCCCCTTTTTGCAGGGAGCAGGTGGGTAGCCACCCTGCAAAAAAGAAGTTTAAAGGAAAAGAACAATGTTTGAGATTTGTTCTCCTGGATTTTCGATCTGTATATATTTTTTTTTGCTCTGTCAGCACTCGGTGCTACAAGCACTGACACTTCAACATGGAACCTTCTAATGGAGTACTAATATTGGTTAGATACATATTGAACTGGATTAAAATCAGAATAAGGGTTGACCCCAGAGGAAGATGGCCATTAGACAAAGTAACAGGAGCACAAAGTTGTATTTTAATTGCAGCCTCCTATCACCCAACATACAAGATCTAAAGCCTTACAATGCTTTTCATAATGCATTAGTGAAACTGGACAAACACCACTGACCCATTGGTATAGGTAGGGATTTTTAATATAGCATTGGATGTATCTAGGGATAGGATGCCAGCAGTTAGAATTAGATTAAGATACAATATAAGTATGTTATGAGAATGGATGCAGGAGTTCCATTAAACTGATATATGGCATGCAATAAACAAAGATAAGAAAGACTACCCCTGCTTCTCATCACAGTCTGATGTAACAAGTGGAACTGACTATTTTCTGACATTCAACAGTGGGTGGAAGGAAAAAGTAAAGTAATCATAGTCCTTGATGTCATTTCTGACAAATATAAAGTTATATTACATTGGGAAACCCAGACTGTGCAGACAGTATGCATCGACTTGGTCCAGTTTTACTAAAGTGCCAGGAGGAAAGTAGACAGTGGATATCACTAGATGCATGTTCTCCCTGTGACTCTGTGGATTCCCCCACCTCCAAAAAAAACATGCTGAGTGTTTCTATCTCAAACTCAGTAATGAATGGAGCTGTGGGCAGCAGCATGGACTGTACAGGGGGAAGAGATGTATAGACCAAACATGCTGGGCATTTACTGTGGTTCACAGTATCCTCAAGACAGGAGTACACAGATCTTAGATGGCACACTGTGGCAGGGCTAGCCACTCCATGGTGTAAAATATGGCTTTAAGTGATTCAGTCATGGGCATGGGTAGTTACGGTGATATCAGCATCTGCTGACCTACTCTGACCTATTTAGTCCAGGGACACGTATTAACAGTGTGAGCCCCTGTTGGTCAGTGTGTACAGACAATAAAGCCCAGCAGTCTTTGCCAGTACTGGCTGGATGCTGTCCACTTGCCCAGTCTGAGTTATCTGGGATAGCTCTGTTAAGTGAAAGCTGGATGTAAAACCAATTGCATCCAAACATGAAGTAAGAATTGCTATACTCAATAAAGGTTTACTGACAGGATAGAGCTTGGAACTGGATCACATGATGGTATGAAGGAGGCTGGAAAGCCTATGTATCCAAGAGAAAAGATGGAAGGGCAGTGCAGCAAAGCCACCTGGTTTGGGATCCAGATGTCACTACTCAGGAGGACGGCAGACTAGAAATTGTGCTATGGGAGACACTTCAGAAAGCAGTGAGGAATGTCATCAGAATTTGTGATGCAACATGGGCGGGGCAACAGGAATAAAGGAGGAGAGGCCATTCTAGACCTGTCTTGCAAATGGCTTGACATTAGCCAACGCATGGTTCAGAAAGAGAGACAGTCACAAGATCACATACAAGAGTGGCCAACATGAAACTCAGGTAGACTTCCTCCTAGTAAGGAAAGGGCACTGGGGTAGAATCAATGATTGCAAAGTCATTCTCAGTGAAACAATTGGCTCACAGCATAAACTACTGGTTGCTACAATAGGCTGCAAGCAATAGTCAAAGAAAGAAGACTCATTGGTCAACAGAGTCCATGCTGAAGACCTGGAAGATGACTGGAGAGAAATGACAAAAATGCAAGGAATTACTCAGGGCTCTAGCACCCAAAGAGAAGAGAAAATAGGTGGAGTTGAAGAATGGCAGTACCTCAAAACAGCATATGTGAGGACTACAGAACAGAAATGTGGCCAAGCTAGTTATGGACATCATTAGGAAAACTGGTGGTGGAATGCAGAAGTCCAGAAGTCATCAAAAGAAAGAAGGAGTAAAGGAAAAAGTGGAAGATAGAAAAGATGGACCACGCTAGGAAGGAATACTGTTTGGCTAACAAAGAAGCTAAGAAAGGAGTTGTGGTAACAAAGAATGAGGCATTGGAGGCACTCTACCAGCTTCTGGAAAGTAAATCAGTGGATGGCACAATGCAACTATATCAGGTTTCAAGGCAAAGACAGAAAGATAAAGAAGATAGTCAGACACCCTTCATAAGGGATGCCAGCAATAACCTACTCACCAGTCCACAAGACATTAAAGACAGATGGAAGGAGTACTTCCAGCAACTTCTTAATGAAAAAAAAAAAACTGCTGAAGCTGTACTGTCCCAGACACAACCTATGCTGAAAGAAGAAGAGGAGGAGTCTACCCTAGAAGAAGTAAGAATAAAACTAAGGAAAATTATGTCAGGGGAACGCAGCAGACTCAGATGAGGTCACAGCAGATATGATAAAGATACTGGGTGAGACAGGGGAGAAATGACTCCTGAGGGTACTCATAGGAGTGTAGAGAGAAAGGCATACACCAGATGACTGGAGGATAAGCATACTCATGCCAGTGTGCAAGAACAAAGGGGACCTCCACAACTGTGGGCAGTACAGAGGTATCAAACTGCTGTCATTTTGCATGAAAGTTCTGGAAAGGGTGATTGATAAATGGATACATAGACTAGCAGAAAGTAAGATGGGAGATGAGCAGTTTGGATTCAGATCAGGATGCAGGACAACTGACCTATTTTTTGTAGTGAGAGAGATAGTTGATTAGAAGCTAGAGATAAGGATAGAATCCAACTGGGCATCCCTAGACTTGGGAGAAAGCATATGTCAAGGTCCATGAATGCTGATTTGGCCAGCACTGTGGTGGTCAAAGTCCCAGAAATGTTGAAAGAATTACTGCAGGCTATATACAAGGACTTGATGACTCAAGTACAAACAGTGTTTGGACTCACAGAGGGGATTCCAGTGGGAGTGGGTGTACATCAGAGTTCAGATCAGAGCCCACTGCTCTCCATACTTCTGATGGACTACATTAGCAGACAGGATGGAGGGAACAGATCAACAAATTTGCTGTACTCACATGATGCGGCATTACAGGCAGACTCTGAGCAAGAACTTCAGCAAAGGTCAGGGGAATGGAATGCAAAATTGTAGGCACATGGGATGAAATTAAGTGCAGATAAGATGGTGGTGATGGCAGCAAATTGGGGAAATCATAAGAAGATGAGAATTAAGATAGAAAGGAATACAATGGAACACGTTAATAGCCTCAAATATTTGGTAGAAGTGGTTTTGATGAAGGGTAGTCTGAATGAAGAGGTCCAAGCTAGAATCAGAGGGGCTGCAGCCAACTGGCATAGAGAGTCAGGTGTAGTGTATGACAGAAGAATTCCAAAGAAACTAAAAAGTAAGGTGTATAAAACAGTGTTGAAACCAGTACTACTGTATGGTATAGAAACTCGGGCAGTAAAGTCAGAGCAGATGAGGAAGTTAGAGGTGATGGAAATGAACTGCCTGTGATGCATGGTAGGATGCACACTGTGGGAAAGATGAAGAAATAAGGACATAAGAGCAGAAGCCAAAGTTGCTCCAATTGTAGAAAAGATTAAAGAGAAGTGATTACAGTGGTTTGGGTACATGTGCAGAAAAGCAGAACACAATCTGGTGAAGAAAATTTGGGACAGACAGAAAGAAAGTAAGAGGAAATGAAGGCATCCGGCAAAGAGGTGAATGGATTGTGTGAGAGATCTGCGACAGGCATGAGTGTTAAAGAAGGCAGGAGTGTAACATTGACTCGAGAGAGATGGAGACAATCAAAACAATATCCTGATCCCATGTAGAAAATGGGAAAAAGGGATCTGATTCTGAAGATGATGACCTGATTATTGATAGACAACAGTAGATAGCTAAAAGTAAACTAACCCATCTAACTGAATAATATTTATGCTCTACAAATAGGTGGGGTAACATACCTGAGAAATACAAGTCATCAAGAATGAAATCAAGGCTACTAGCTTTGCTACACACCAGCAAGAAATAGGAGAGAATAAAACTATTTCACTGAATGAAACTGACTCAGTCCCCTAAACTCCTAGTCTTGCAGCTAAAGGAGCATAGGATGTACTATGTTATTCTACCCCTACTCCAAGTGTCAGGTATGATTATCTACTCAGTGAAAAGAATTAACTCCTGTATGATGACGACATATAAATGAAAGTACCAGCAACCACCCCTCCCATTCAACCCAACCATTGGTATAGTTCCATCCTTAGGATTGTATGTCAGAATGTTTTCTCCAATTTGAATAGCCCCCTAATGCTAGATGAAATTAATAAAACAATTGACTACCTAAAGACAGGGAAAAGTCCAGGGCCAGATGGCATTTCAATTGACCTCTACAAGTTAATGAAAGACATGCTAGCTTCTACTCTATTACCCCAATATATGGGCAGGCTGGTGACAGAGGAATTGCCCCGCTCCACCACAGAAGCTACCTTTCTTATCTTCCCTAATGAGGGGAAAGACTGGCTAAACCCATTGAACTACTGACAAATATCCTTAATGCTAGTGGAATGTAAAGTGCTAGTCAAGATACTGGCGAACATATTGGGCCTGTACATCTAGTGTATTGTGAATACTTCACAGCAAAGCTTCATCCAAGGCAGATAGGGGATTCCAGGTTGTTAAGACTGTTCTGCAACATCCAATGACTGTCTCAGGGATATCTGAAATCCAGAGTGGCTATATTTAAATATTTCAATAATGCCTTCAGCTTGTTGTTCTGGTCACACTTATGGCGCATCCTTCATGCTTTTGGCTTCCTCTATGGCTTTATCAAATAGTACCAGTGACTGTTCAAATTCCCCAGGATAGAGTGATAACCAAGCAATATACATCCAAGCCTTTGGAACTATTTATGGGCTCCAGACAAGGATACTCACTCTCACCCTTGTTTTCTTTGCTGGTAGAATTCATGAGGTTGCATAGAAGACAAAACTACGCCATTTTTGGTGTTCCATAACTAAAATAAACATTTTAATTGACACCTGTTATGTAGATGGCTGCATCCTCAGGTGGAGTGACCCACAGCATCATTTAGTAGAAGTGTTTCAGGTATTTCAACACTTTGGGGAAGTATCGGGACTGTCAGTAAAAATGTGGGAACATGGTAGTATTTCCTTTCACTCATCCAGGCTTATAATTAGAAGGACACATAAAAGATAAGGGTATAAAATGGCAGACCAAATGTGTATGGCTGGATATCAGTGTGCTGCAAAACTTCATAGACTTGGCTGCTGAAAATCTTAAGCCCCTGCAGTCCTTCTTCCAAGAAAAGATAAGGGCTTGTAGAAGGCTACAGACTCTTTAGTTGGTGTAAACAGCCATTGTAAAGAAGGAACTGCTACCGACATTTTTTTTCTAGCAGAATGTATTCTTTCCCTTGGCAGCTGATAGCCCTTGACAGCTGCCCAATCACCCTAAACCTATAGAGTCATTGATGCCTTTATCTGGGATGGTACTCTCCCCCGAATAGCTAGAAAGAAACTAATGGCATCCACACATCTGAAGGATCTTTAATTTTAGCAAAGACTCATCCCAGACTTATTTGGGTCTTGGTGGAACTTGCCCTTATCCAGCTAGTTAAAAACAGTCCTCTAGGGAAGTGCCAAAGGAAGATATAGGACCCTGGAGGATAAGAAAAGATACCTTTGAAGATTATAAACAGCTTCTGACCTCAGCAGTCAAGTGTGGGTTCTGAAATTGTATCTCGGCCCATGAAAAGTCTACTGTAGACCAGAAATCCATCTTTTGGGAGCCATGGATTAAGGAAAATATGCTGTACTGGTTCGACTTTTTCAAAGAATGCATAAAAGACCACTCACATATGCAGAGTGTACTTATGATTTGAAGAAGGTTTCAGACTTGCATGAATGGACTCCTTAGCCTATAATAATCAGTGTCTAGCCAATATGCCTGCGTAGTTTGTGGTGATTCATTGCTTGTCTCATAATCTAATTAAGATTAGTTATTTATTGTAGTTGTTGCTATATTATTGTTGCACCACCTTAATAAATGTACTGATTTCTTAAAAAGGGTCTATATCAGATTGTAGAATGTTTAATACTTTGAATCAATAAAAAACAAATCCAGGGCAAAAACAGGTGCAGGAACCAGCAATGAATGTTTAAAAACTTGTCTTTATTCCAGCAAAACACAAGCCGATTCAGCCCAAGAAATGAAAAAAATAAATGACTGTTATTTATTTTCTTCGTTTCTTGGGCCAAATTGGCTTGTGTTTTGCTGGAATAAAGAGGAGTTTTTAAACATTCATTGCTGGTTCCCTGCCGTTTTTTGCCCTGATTTGGTTTTATTGGATAAGGGCTAATACTTCGAATCACTAAAGATCAAACTTTAGTGGTCGAAGTCTTAAAAGGTTGAATTGGCATAAAAAATATTTCTAAAAGTAAAGAAGAAAAACAAAAAGGCTGTAAGCAGGGGGCAAGCCCCCCTGCACCCACCCACATGAGGAGCTGCAGCCCCCACACCCCCCCGCTACTTAAATATACCAACTCTGAGATCACATTTCAGTGCAATACAGTGTGGAAACAGAAGATTTCCATTTCCTACACTGTAGCACGATCTCGGAGTTGGTATATTTAAAGAGCGGGGGGTGTGGGAGGTGCAGGAGGGCTTGTCCCCTACTTAAACCCTTTTGTTTTTCTTTTTTTCCTTCTTTACTGATTCAAAGTATTAAATGTTTGACAATCTGATACAGACCCATTACAAATAATAAATCAGACTAGGAATGCAGTCAAGTTGTATTAGATAAATAAATAAATAAATTCATTAATTAATAACACTTAGGGCTAGAAGTTAATTGGTATATCACAGACGTGGTTGCAGTAAATTATGCAGTAAGTGCAAATAAACATGAAGGGTTCTTGGCTGAAATTGTATTTTTGGGTCCATACCTGGTATAACATTAAACTTCAAGTGATGGGTAGAACTGCAATAGTGAGGATGTTTTGGCTCTGACATATTAAATGCATAGACATAAATCTGTTTTATACAGGAATATATGGCATAGGAAAGTATTAGTGTTACTGTCTCATTACTGTCACCATTTAAAATGAATAGCCATGAGGTGGTTTAAGACATATATAGCACGGTCTGGGGTACAATCTTTGTGTCTCATCATACTTGATTGGTAGTTTGCTTTGACTCAGTTATTCTCTTGCAATAAAACAAATCCCCCAATACAGGAAATGTTAGAGTCTCCCATCCTCATCACAGAATTTTTGTAGAAGTGACAAGTCATTAGCTAAATGTGACAGGGAGAGCTTTACATGGATCTTATAAATCTATAGCTGCCACTGACGTATGGGAATCTATGGTACCCCTTTGGGACTGTCTCCTCCTAAAGGTGGATGGTGCACCACTAAAGGCCAATGCATCAAATAAAGAGAGCTATCTGCAGAATGAAGAATTTAACTCAAGTCACAGCTAGGAAAAACATTTATCTACTTTAAGTTCCTAGAAGAGAAATGGGACCTAGATGTGGGACGACATTGAAGGTACCTAGTTGTGAACTATGTTAAAATGTACTTAAACCCTTTGGCATACCATAGTGTTCTCACCTTTTCCATAAATAAAGATTCTGACTCAGAATGGCCACAGACATGACTCTCGGTTTTGTATCAAAGCATCAGCTAAAGACACTGATTTGTTTCTAAAAGCTCTTTGCAGACTATTCTCAAATGATCTTAGTGTAGATATATGTTGATCAGAGGTATTAAAGCATTAATCTGGGAATATTATTTGGAGATCCAAAAGGAGCTTATACATTTATGAGAAATCAGTTTTGTTTTGGATGAGGGATTGCAGGTTTCATGATGGTTGACACATATGAGTGGTTCAGCAAAGCATTTGCTTCTCTAGTCAGTGGATCAGTGACTATAAATGCATTATGGCCTTTCCTTCCTTAAGTTAAAGGTCTATGGGAGGGATTAGTCAATCACATACAGAATGGGTAAGTCTGTCTTTACTACTGTTATCCACCCTGTGATTGACACTTTAGTCTAAACATTAAGAAATGGATGTTTCATCATATGACCTCTGCTACAGCATGCTTTGTGTCAGTCTAAAGAAATCTAGTGGGAATCTTTTTTGATATATACAATCTTAGTACTATTACAGTTTTAATGAAATGAAATTATCTTTTGTGCTGTAAAATGAGAATCTGTCAAATCAGGTCTGTGACTCTTCTTCCCAGTGTTCAAGTTTCATCCTACATTACAAAAGCATGCTAAAGATGGATTGGTCATCCATGACTACAGCCAATGTTTATTTGTATTGTCATATGTAAATGAGTGTATGCATGTCTGCATCCTGGGATAGACTAATAAATAATCCAGAATTAAGTTTACTGGTTTGTGCTAACAGAATACAAGAACAGTTTTTTTTTTTACTGTGACACAAAATTGAATACAGTGAGTGCATATTCTGTGTTTCTATCAGAAGTTTGGAATTATGTTTTGTGGGTTGTGACCATAAAGTCTCCAATAAGGGATGGGTGTGTGGCCTAATGGTTAAGGTATTTGCCTTACAAACACAAGGTGCAGGGTTTGAGTCTCACAAGGGGATAATTGGCTAGGCTTAAAATGGCTCTTAAGGGCTGTTAGCCTAGTACTAATCAAAGGTATACGACTCAGCACAGCTCCTGATGGTGTCCTGCAGAGTTCTACAAGCAGCAGAGAGTGGAAGAGTGACTTTCCATTGATTTATAAGTATTTTTTCTGGCTTTCTATTTTCGACTGCTGTATTTTGCCTAAAAAGTGAACGTTTATTACTAAACAAGCTGTGCAAGTTGATTCACTGTATTTCTGTTTGTTTCTAAACTGTTTTGCACTTCAAAAGTTTGTTTCTTGCTTAAATTAACTGGTAGGCTACACACTCAAGTGCGCTAGCCGATTTAAAGCATTTACTGTTTGTTACTGTATCTATTTTTTTATCTGTTTGTGAAAAAAAACCCCAAAAAACAAAAAAAAAAATCCTTGTTTTCCTGCCTTTACTGAACTAGAATAGTCCAGTCTTCAGATTTTGCTGATCTCTGGGCTGTGTCATAGTTCCTGTGTTGTCCATATCCTTATTTGGATAGGAGGAAGCTTCTTTGTTCACCAGTGGGAGTGGGGAGCACTGAGCAGCCTATTTGTCCCTAAAGGAGTGGTTCCAGCCCAGCAACCTGTAGTTTATTGGCCGTTTTGGGCCATTTCCTAGCTATTTCTAACCCCTGCTATAAAGCCCGCTTTAGCACGCTTTTGCACTTGTATACGACTCAGCACAGCTCCTCGTGGTGTCCTGCAGAGTTCTACAAGCAGCAGAGAGTGTAAAAGTGACTTTCCATTGATTTATAAGTATTTTTTATGACTTTCTATTTTCGACTGCTGTATTTTGCCTAAAAAGCAAATTTTTATTACTAAACTAGCTCTGCGAGTTGATTCACTGTATTTCTGTTTGTTTCTAAACTGTTTTGCACTTTAAAAGTTTGTTTTTTGCTTAAATTAACTGGTAGGCTACACACTCAAGTGCACTAGCCAATTTAAAGCATTTACTGTTTTTTACTGTATCTATTTTTTATCTGTTTGTGAAAAAAAAACAAAAAAAAAACAAAAAAAAAAATCCTTGTTTTCCTGCCTTTACTGAACTAGAATAGTCCAGTCTTCAGATTTTGCTGATCTCTGGGCTGTTTCATAGTTCCTGTGTTGTCCATATCCTTATTTGGATAGGAGGAAGCTTCTTTGTTCACCAGTGGGAGTGGGGAGCACTGAGCAGCCTATTTGTCCCTAAAGGAGTGATTCCAGCCCAGCAACTTGTAGTTTATTGGCCATTTTGGGCCATTTCCTAGCTCTTTCTGACCCCCTGCTAGAAAGCCTGCTTTAGCGTGCTTTTGCGCTTGTATATGACTCAGCACAGCTCCTCGTGGTGTCCTGCAGAGTTCTACAAGCAGCAGAGAGTGGAAGAGTGACTTTCCATTGATTTATAAGTATTTTTTCTGGCTTTCTATTTCCGACTGCTTGTATTTTGCCTAAAAAGCGAATTTTTATTACTAAACTAGCTCTGCAAGTTGATTCACTGTATTTCTGTTTGTTTCTAAACTGTTTTGTACTTTATAAGTTTGTTTTTTGCTTAAATTAACTGGTAGGCTACTCACTCAAGTGCGCTAGCCGATTTAAAGCATTTACAGTTCGTTACTGTATCTATTTTTTATCTGTTTGTGAAAAAAAAAAATCCTTGTTTTCCCGCCTTTACTGAACTAGAATAGTCCAGTCTTCAGATTTTGCTGATCTCTGGGCTGTGTCATATTTCTTGTGTTGTCCATATCCTTATTTGGATAGGAGGAAGCTTCTTTGTTCACCAGTGGGAGTGGGGAGCACTGAGCAGCCTATTTGTTGCTAAAGGAGTGGTTCCAGCCCAGCAACTTGTAGTTTATTGGCTGTTTTGGGCCATTTCCTAGCTCTTTCTAACCCCCTGCTCTAAAGCCCGCTTTAGCGCGCTTTTGCACACTTTTGCGCGATTTTGAGCGAAGTTGCGCATAGAGCAGCATCGGACAGCATTGATTAATCAAGTTTAAACTATTTCTGGCTCTGCTATGTCTGCTCTTCAGTTTTTCCCTTAGAACTGCTCTACTTTCAATCTAAACAGTCTATTCTCTATCTGAAAAGCCCAGCACTTGCTTCTAAAGCATTTTACACAGGTAAAGCACTCTTAAACAAAAAGAAAGCACTACATCCACCTACAATCCCCTTGAGTACCCATTCCCTATAGATCCTTTCTGACTCAGTTACACAGCAATCCCTTACACTATTCTAGCATGTCGAAGGCTCAATTACTGGTGTCATCTCCAGTTCAGCTGGTGAATCTGGGAATCTTGAGGCAATGTTAGAACTGCCTCATGTACACAGACAACCCTCTCCTCCTCCCAACAAATACAAATATATGTGAGAGATGCAACTATATAGCCAAACTGGAGGCTGAGCTCCCTCGACTCAGAACTGGCAAAATCAGTCAGGAGGAGAAGGTAACCACACACACCACAAACCCAGTCTCACATAGACCTATCACAACTACAAACCAAATACATAAACACACAGAAACAAACTCAGAGTCTCTAATTAAAAATCTTCCAAAACAACAGAGGCCTCCAAAGCAGACATCCAAGCAACCACTACCTCGAAACATAGCACATGTAACACATAGTTCACAAAGTCAGTGTGCCAAACAGTCACAGCCCTTAAGGCAAACCAACATGCCTGATACACTTGTAATAGGTGACTCCATAGTCAGACACACTGATGTCCCGCTCACCAGACTGAGCAAGGAAAAGGTTACAGTAAGCTGCCTGTCGGGCACTAGAATCCGCCACATAACACAAGCACTCAGGTCACTCCAAAGCAAGTACAAATATGACTCAGTCATTGTCCATGCCGTTGTGAATGACCTGAGACGTACCTCCCTGGACTACATGAAAAGAGACATAGAGGAGCTCTCTGATTCAGGCCGGTATGACCCTGACCCTGAGCAGCATCTTACCCTCACCAAGAATGATGCCACAGTACAAAGACAAAATGATCAGCTTTAACAATTGGCTCAATTACTGGTGTCATTCTAAGGGGATCCAATGTCTGTCTGCTTGGGATGACATGCTTGACAAGCCACGCTGCCCTACAGTTTGTAGCATGCTACAGACCACCCTCTCAAACTCAGGAACCCCACTCAGCTTTCCTGAAGACACTGGAGAGTATGAATGTCTCTACAAATACCATCATATTGGGAGACTTCAACTACCCAAACATAGACTGGGAGCATTACTCAAGCCCCAACACCCTAGCCCAAAAGTTCCTAGAATTCATAAACTCAAATGCGATGGAACAACTAGTCACCACTCCCACAAGAGGAGATAATATACTAGACCTGATCATCACAAACATGGGGACACAATGCTCCACACCGGAAGTATATCCCTCATTGGTGAGATCAGACCATAAATTAATCTCACTAGAAATCCACATCCTGCCCCCACCCCCAGCACAAAAGACCACAGTGAAGAATTTCTCAAAAGCTGACTTCACACTTCTTAAGACTGAAGTGGTATCCTTCAAGGCCCCTGGGCCAGTGGAAACTACAGCCCACACCGCTGAATCCTTTATAAATGCTTTCTATGGAGACCTTTAAGAATGCATGGATCATACAATCCCAAATAAAACTAAGACCCATTCCCCCAAAGGCAGGCGTCCTGTCTGGTAGACCCCAGCCATTAACAAGCTTTACAACAGGAAGAGGAAGCTACTACATGACAGAGCAAAATCCCCAAAAGGGAAGGCATCTCTGATCAGTACTAGCAAAAAACTACAATCACTCATAAAATCATCCAAGGCCAACTTTGAGAGAAAAATCGCAAAAGACACTAAAGACAATCACAAGGCCTTCTTTAGTTATGTTAGAAACCTGGGTGGAAACTCCCAGATATGCTCAGAGTTAGTCCAAAATGACAAAAAATACACTGAACCCACAGACATTGCCAACATACTGGCAGACAGGTTCAGTGCAAATTTCTCCTCCCCTCCGCCCCAAATGGAGAAATATCTATCCCAGCAGAGTGTAGCCTCCCTGACATCTCAGATGCCCAGGTGAGAGCCGCCCTCTCCAAAGCGAAAAACACAGCATCAATGGGACCAGACGGTGTCCTGGGTTGCGTGCTACATGAACTCCAAAAGGAACTAAACCCGCACATAAGGCTGCTGTTTAATCATAGCCTTACTACAGGATACGTACCCAAAGAATGGCGTACAGCAACACTGGTCCCACTCCACAAAGGAGGTGCTTCTACGGACCCTGGAAATTACCGCCCCATAAGCTTGACGAGCCTGGTCTGCAAAGCTATGGAGAGGATCATTATGGAACTCATAAACAAAGACATTGGGGACCTACAGACACTGGATCCTAACCAATTTGGCTTTGTCAAGGGCAGATCCTGCCTTTTGAACCTGGTGGACTTTTTTGAAACAGTCACTAAGGCCATTGATGAGGGTAAGGCAGTTCACACAGCCTACCTTGATCTTGCAAAAGCCTTCGACACAATACCCCACTCGGGCATCATAGACAAGCTCACCAGCTTAAATGTAAACCCATATGTCATAAGATGGGTTGCAAACTGGCTCAAGGACAGAACCCACAAGGTCAGAATTGCTGGAGCCATGTCAGACTCTAAGCCAGTCACAAGTGGTGTCTCACAGGGCTTGGTCCTGGGACCCCTCTTGTTCGGCATTTATTTTTCCGAGATGCAAGCAAACATAGGAGGATTGTGGCTGACAATGTTCGCAGATGACTGCAAACTGGGCGCCATAATTGATATTCCAGTGGACACAAGCATCCTTCAGAAAGGCCTCATAGAAATGGATAACTGGTGCCAGAGCCATGGCCTTAAACTGAACACCAAAAAATGTATAGTCATACCCTTTGGGAAAAACAAAGTACCCATAAATTACCACATAGGTGGTAATCCATTAAGTATGGAAGAAGTAATCAGGGACCTAGGGACCCAAGTTGACAGTAACCTCTCATTTGACACTCACATTGCCAAGGTGGTTAGGAAGACCTTCTATATTACTCAACTTATCATGAAAGGATTCACATCTAGATCAAGAGAGGTCATTGTGCCCCTATACTCTTCCCTTATCAGGCCCATAATTGAGTACAATGCCCCATTTGGGATGTACCTTACCCAACACCTGCAGCAGTTAGAAAGACCCCAAAAGTACCTCACCAAGAGGATCAAGGGTCTCAAACATATGTCATATGCTGCCCAGCTGAAGAAACTCCAGCTCTATTCAGATCTTCAGATTGCTTAGACGAAACCTAGGTTATTGGTGAGCCTGTCGTGCAGTTTGTTCTAATAAACTTGGTGGCTGAATTACGTTCTTGTTGGGTTTATCTATTCAGTTGCATACCACCTACTCAGAGGCGATCTATGCCTGACGTACAAGGCCATGTCCAATCCGGAATTAATGGACATGCTCCACCTCAGAAAATCCAAATCCACCAGAGCCACGAGAGCGAGAGATTTGAACCTCAACACAGAAATAAATAGGACATGCTGGAGGGACAGATTCATAACCCAGAGGCTCCCTACACTCTGGAACAGAATCCCAGTCCATGTTAGGCAGAGCCCCTCACTGACTCTCTTCAAGAGAAATCTTGACGAGTGGATGGGAGATCTTAGGTTTACCCCGGGGGTCATCTCTGTGTCACTACTAGACAGAGGCACAGTAAACTGAACCCTAAATGGGCATAATATTCTCATTCCAAGGGGTGGCGAAAGCCACACACACTCTGGCTAGGCTTATAAATGCCCTAGGGCAGATAGCCTAGTATGAACCTATGAACCTATGAACCTATGAACATAATGGTCCAGATCTAAATGACAGTCAACCTAATTATCCATGGTCAGACAACCCTCTCCTTCAAAAGTAAAACAAACACTGGTCTAAATTCCAAAAGAGTTGCTCTCAGTGTAAGTCATCAGAGTAAAGTCACTTACACTGAGAGCAGGTCTAATGGAATATGGCCCACTGCTTCAGTGTTTTTATTATGGCAGAAAGATTAGTGTGTTCTTTAAAAGGAAGACTACAACTAAACAGCACCCACACTGTTAGAAGATTACAGTAGCACAGAGAAAATAAAGCAAACTTTCCAATGCAATATTAGACAAAGAGAAATATCCCTATTTATTTCACAGAATTGCATGCTCCTTCCCAGTCATCATACCTCTTAAAGTTAACACTTTTATACCAACTGTCTTCTTACATTCCTAATTTTACCAAATATATACAGTACAGTTTCCTACACTATCTCCCATGACTGAAACAGCTGTTTTCCTCTTCACACCCAGCTTCTGCAGTCACTTAGAACCAGCAAAAATGTTTCCCTGGTTTGCAGCAAAACAATCCACAATGTATTCCTTTTGGCTAAATATAATTTAAGCTAACAGAGAGGCTAAGGTTCTGAACTGCTAATGACCTCTAACCTGTGTTCCAGAGTGCAGGTTTGATAAAATTACCTCCAACCTGCACTCCGGGGTACAAGTTTGATAACTTCTACCTCCATCCGTCTACTGTGTAACTGTCTGAACAAGACAGTGCTCCCGGGTCATCACTGAAAAGGGATGTTTGTGTCCAATGGGCTTAATTAAATTAATGATAAAGTGCAGTACAAATAAGAAACTGTCCTACCACCAGGAAAAACTTTCTCCTATATACCTAAATTTTTAAATAATTCTTAACATGAAATCTCAGAAAGTACTCATGCGAAACTGAAACTATTTTCTCATTTCTTGAAAAAAAACTCCTTATTGCTTGTAGCCTTGTTCCTTTGTCTTCCAAGATTTGTTATCCTCTCAAGTCTATTATCTTGCTTTGTACATGGAAAATAGTGATTTATTTTTTCTTTTTCCCCAGCATACAGGAACTTTAGAAATACTGCAAAATAGATTTTATTTGTAATACATTATAATTTAAAATAACAGTTTTCTGCTTGACTTTAGCTAGGAGACTTACAGTCAAATTAAAACTGAAGTAGCATATTTACCTGATCTCTAACATAAAGGAGAAAAAGTCTTCACATATAACTAACAAAGGAGTTGTAGATAAAGAAAAATATTTATTTTCTCAATACACAGTGTACATTTCAAAAGAACTAGGCAATCCAGGTTATAAATATATTGGATTTTATTTGTTACATAATTTAACCATAATATGTGTAAATATTGCACATACCCATCTATAAACAGTTTGATATAAATGTTTACATTGTGAATACTCATTTATAAATAAATGTTTAAATGTCCAAATCAAAGTATTAAATAAAAACAATAGTAATATAAATGTCAAAATTACATATAAATAACTGCATTATCATATAGAGATTACATTAAATAATATTGTATAAATAGGTGAACTTAAGTTTAAGTAATTTAATTTGCTTTACAGTTCCAATAACATAAATTATATTCCACTTGCATTTTAACACCAGTTGTATACTTTGAATTAAAACTTCAGTGCATCATTTGGAATTAAGGATAATTTTCTGCATACTATAAATTCACATATATAAAAGAGCATGCCAGTATTATAGGTGATATAGTTTTGCTGTCAAAAGTGCAGGATATTTCATGGAATATGGATTAGGTTTTGAATGGACTGATATGGGTGCATAGAAGATCAAAAGCAAAAAATAAGGAATCAGAGTTGAAAGACATTAAAATAGTTGTATATGCTAAAATGTTTTCATTTTTTTTTCTATCTGTTAGTGACCTTGGAGAAAAATATATTTGAAATGCTGACTTATAGACACCATACCAGTAGACTGATATAACCATAGAGTGAGGTAGCATAAAGCTTGCCCTCTCTAAAAACATTTTATTTTTTGTATCCTTAGAAGCAGCAATCAGTAAAAATAGCCTCATCCCTTTCTTTTTGTTGGGTTTCCTTTTGTTCAAACCTTAGTTCTAGAGCAGCATTTTATTACCAGAATAAAGTCAGCACACCAGCTGACAATTACTACATAGAATACAACATTTGTTGTACCAATTTACATCATTACATATTTCTAAACAATGAAAGAAAATATCCATAAACCTTCATATACTCACACTGGCACACACACACACACACACACACACACACACACACACACACACACACACACACACACACACATACAAGACACACACACACACACACACACACATGGATGCCTTCTCATCAGATTAATAAAAATAGCTTTAGATTATTTGCAGTTTAGTAGCTATTTGTCCCAACACATTAACCGGTAACTCCTGACAGCAGAACTGCATCTATTCTGTTTTGAAATGGGAAGAAAAATGTAAAGAGTACCTCAAAGAATTGATTGCAATTGCACCACAGTTATCATTTACATCAATGCATGATTAAGGCAATTCCACAATTAAATATACAATATGTCATATGCAATATTACCCAGAACTTCAATATAAAAATAAATATATTTCCTACAAAAGTATTTCATTTTCTCAGATTGCTGTCATTGTTTATGCATGCAAATGTTTTCTTCTTCTGCTAGAAGTTCTGAAGACACATTTGGCGAATGACTGAAGATGTCTCAGAAACTGATTTACACCAATTCTTGTATCATCATCCACAGTGCAGTGCTAATAATAAAAAAAGAAACAAAATGCAACATTATTAGAGGCAGAGCAAATAGTAAATTGTTCATATTTTAATTTTAACCAGGAGTTTTCATCTGTTTCAGAAACTTAAATTACAGATATTGGGCCAAAATTTTAAAAAGATGTGCAGGCTGCTCTTTTGGTAACATACTTACTCATTGGGCAAGAAAAGATGCATTCTAGGTTTAGGTATTACTCTGGTATTGGTTTCTGGGTAAGGCTGTCTATGTATTCATAAAGTTAACCTGAGGTACACATATCCTGTACATCTTGATTTTATGAATTTCCCCACAGCTGTATTACTTTGTACATTCCATAAACAATTAAAGACAACAAATAAATGTAATGAGAAAAGTTAACATATTATTTTCCTTTCTATTATGTGACTAGATTTCTTGTGAACCAATGCGTAAAAAGTATTATTTTTCAAGTGCACATTGTACTCACCAACATTTCTAATGTTTGATATGGCTCCTATGTATAAATGTGAATAAGGAGCATTTAACCTTGAATCAAACTCTTGCTTACCTAAGATAATAAAATGCACTATAAAATTAGACAGAACCAAATGGCTTTACTGGAATTTAATTTATTGTTTATTCTTTAAATGGGTAAGTCGGTAGCTCTTATGCAGGCATTTTTAACCATGACCTGAAGCACAAGGACACCAGCAGATGCATTGATTATACTGTGTTCTATTTTATCATATTCCCATTTTACTGGGCATGTTTTTTGCAAAAAAAAAAAAAAAAAAATACAGTATTACAGATTATACAAAACAAAAAAGACAAACTTAGTGCACCACCTACAAGCTTTTTCTACAGGGAGTGCATACCACCTATACCTTCCACATTGCATTTGCTTAAATATTCCAAAACTAAGGTTGTACAATTTTGTGGAAAAAGAAACATTTAGTATTATCTCCTTTTTTGTTTTGAGGTTGGCAAACACTGAAGTAACAAATATTTTTTAGAAGTATATATACATTTTTATCTCCTTTCATGTTTGTTAAATCAGTCATTTACAGAGCACTGATCTGATACTAAGGCACAACATCACTTTATAATAGGTTCATAGATGTATATTAGGCTAATAACCACTGTGCATCCCAACCCAATTGTGTCCCTATGTATCAAGAGCATTTCTTTGGAGAGGGAATGTTATTTTGAAAGTTTCTAGAAGTTATGTGGGGGAAGTGCTAGTTTGGGCATTACTGTTTGCCTCTATCAGAGACATGGGGACTAGACCCAGGGTGAATTTCTAATTTCCTATCCATTGGTCATGGTTATGTTCAAATAGGGTTACAGATAGATTCTGCTTAACATGGATGAGCAGCCTTTTCCAGAGCATGGGGACCTTCTGAGATGCATAGCTATCTCAACAACATGTGTTACTTATGTTATAAGCAAAATTTAAATCCTTGGATCTAGTGGGTCTCGTGATGTTCATTTTACAGATGTGTAAAAGGTCTAGCAGAGCTGGATCCAAGGATGCTTTGTATTCCACACATAGGCCTCTCAGTAACCTACTGTAGACTGAGTACAGAGATAGGTCTTTAAAGTGATCCATGTAGGATAATGTGTTTATACCATGGATTCTTCTGGTAAGGAACTTTTATGGGCATTCCACCTATTGCATATGACTGGTCAAGTACAAGCAGAAGGGGGCATTATACTCAATGATGGATCTGATAAGGGTCAAATGAAGTGGCACTATGACTTCCTTGGACTTGGATATAATGTCCTTACTTATACGTTGGGCAACATAAAATGCTTTTCTTACTACCTTGATCACGTGTTGGATAAGACCAGATTACTATCTATATATGCTCCCAGATCCCAGACTACCAGGTCAACTTTTAGGGGTGTTTAATTGATGGAGTAATTAGCCTGGATGGCAGATTTCCCAAAAAGCCTTATAATGCATTTCTTGGCATTGAGTGTTAATCCGTGATTTTGGCACCAGTCCTTTGTCTGCGTTAGACACTCTTGTAAGATGTTTATGTCATGAGGGAATCTATAATGGCTCCTAATTTGCAGTCATCTGTGCACTTGGTCAGCCAAAGGCCCTAGACATTATTATTTACCTCCAAGAAGTACATGGCAAATAAGAGCAGTCTCAACATGGAGCCGTAAGACACTCTGCTGGTGACCGGTCATTTAGTGGAAGTGATCTCACCAGTCCTGACCTCCTTGGTACTGTCTGTGAGCCAGTTGGCAATCCACTGAATTATGTAGGTGCTTATATACAGTTTGGTGAATTTGTCAACTATACCTGAGAGGATTATTGTGTCAAACACATTAGCCAGTTACAGGTAGGTGTTATGCACTGTTTTCTCCCCATCCATTGCCTTGGTGACCTTCTCAAACAAGTCCACCAGCTTTACAAGGCTTTACCTTCCCTTGATAAAGCCAAACTGTGTTGGGGCCAGTGTCTGATGATTGTCTATGTTGTTGTTGATCATTTCCACGATAACTTATTCCATGGCTTTGCATATTCGACTAGTTAGACTAATAGGTCTATGGCCTCTGGGACTGGTTGATGGTCTACCCTTTTCAACTGGAGTAACCATCTCAGTTCTCCATTCTAATGGTACAAATCCTGTTTTAAGGTTATAGTTGAAGAATGACTAAAGTGTTCCTGATAGGTCATGTTTCAAGCTGTTTAGGAGGCATCCCAGGATATTGTTTGGGCCCATTCACAATGTGTTTTGGCCTTATTGAATGCTGCCAAGACCTGTACCTAGTTATTAGTTAGGGAGGGAGGATGCTAACAGGTATTTCATGAGGGTAGGCATGGGGAGTGGGGGGTTGAATTCTGAGGTGAATTTGTCAGCCAGCAAATTTGCTATGCCACTCTGCTTAGTGAAGGTGGCTCCACTAATCACCAGTTCAAGCAGACTGATGTGTGCTTCCTTTGAGGTTATGGATATAGCTTTAGAAAACCTCGTGGTTTTCTTCAGCCTGTGATGTTATCTTGACCTGTTAGCTGTCCTTGTTGGCCTTAATTAGTCCTATTACTTTCCTGTTTGGTTTAATTAGGGAGCTCCTACCATTACGGAAGTTGCGCTTCCTGCCTTTAGCCATGACTTTTTTCCTTTTGTTATACTCCCAGTTAAGGTTAGGATACCACCTGTGTAGTTTGGCTTTAGAGTTTGCTTTGGGCTTACTTTTTTATTTATTTACTTTATTTTACATTTGGGCTAGTAGTCCATTTTCAGCGGAGGCCTGGGGAGAAAAGCTCTGAAGATAGTTACATAGGCAGTTAATTAGTTATACAGGTTGATATGAAACATTTCACACTTGTTATAAAAAGTAACAACAGGCGATATTAAAATATTTGTAGTATAAGCTAAACATTGCTATCAAATATTACACACATATTGCAGAACACTAGGTCCATTTCTTCATAATATGGCAACTAAGACTTCTGTTAGGTATAGTAGACTCAATACAGTCTCTGTGAATATTTCCGTACAGGTTGCTGTGAACTCCGTTTGGAAGAGGCATTGAATTTTGATAAACTATTACTTGACAGGATGCACTTTGCTTTGGAATAGTTCTTAAATGTTACTTGGTTTTCTGGGGTTGCTGAGTTGATTTTTATTTCAAAGGAGACAGCTTTGTGGTCTAACCTCATCAGTGAAGACATGATACTGTTGGGGGGGGGTGCAACAGTCTTCCATTTATTGAGTACCAGCTCCACTATATCTGAACCTGTGGTGTGTGTGCACACTATTTGGTCAAGAGTATTTGTGTTAATAAAGTCTAGGAATCATTGTGTTTGCAAATATGAGGCTATGCATGTTTCCCAGTCCATAGAGGGGTAGGTAAAGCCTCCCATGAATATATTTAGTTTAATGGTGAGTGTCTCCAGAAGGTCTGGGTATGAGCTATTAGATTCTAAGTACACAGAGGGTGACCTACAGTTTGCTAGGACATGGTATGGGATTTTGTCTATGATGATTTACACGTGAATAAATTTCAAGGCATCGTCCTGTTATACCAACCTAAAATTCTGCTTGTTGCTAATATAGTTTGAGATGACTCTTCCTTCATCCCTGTCTGTGCAGCTGATCATCTAAATGTGTGAAAGCACTAAAGCCTTGCACACTTTTAGATTTACTTGGGTTGTATTTACTATGTCAGTAGGTTTGTCTATTTAGCATTGCATAAAAAGCCTCTAAGGGAGTGAATACAGTTTTACACAATATTAGGAAGCCTAGGAGAGACAGGTGCAGACCATCCTTTGCAAATGTGGTTTGTTAACCATATCAGCCCATGCTGAAAAATATTGAATCCCCATGAAAAAGAAACCAGAAACTAAGCTGATTATTGAAGTCAGTCATCTTTTGTTCATATTGTGGCATCAACCTTGGTGAAGGTAGACTGCTACTCAATGTAACGCACATACCTGCCTCAGGCATGTATTCAGAGATCAACAATGTGTCTCTTCATATAGTCCAGAGAAGTATGTCTCAGGTCATTCATGCTCACATTGATTATGATAGAGTCATACCGGTACCTGTGGTGTAGTGACATGAGTGCATGAGTAACGTGGTGGATCCTGGCTCCAGATAAGCAAATAACCATTATCTTCTCCTTCTCATTCGGGGGAGTGGGGCATCTGGGTGTTGTACAATGAAGTCCCATATGACAAGAGTCCTGGGTAATGTGATGGCTTACCTTATGGGCTTTGCCCTTGGGGCTCCACTTAGTGTAGGTGCAAGTATGGTGTTTGTTTTTGCTTTTGGTGAGATACTTTAGTGTTTGCTGAAGATAGGTGTTGCTGTTTATAGGCTTAGGATGTCTGAGGTTTGGAAAGATTGTTTTCTAGTGCCTCAGTATAAGTTGGTCTATTTGTGTGGTGGACAGTATGTGTGATGGGTGTAGTGAGTGTGTTCTTGACAACCATGTTTGTATGCAAGATGTTTGCCTCTAGTGAAATTGTGTTATGTGCTTCTCTCCCCTACTATGTATGTCTCTGTAAGGAATTAATGTTTGTGAATATGAGACAATTGCTATTTTGTCTCAGGATGCTCATCTCTACCAAGTTGGCTACAAAGGCATTTGGAAATTGCATATCCATGATGTCTGGACTTGTATTTGGGTGGGCTACTGTAGGTTGTGGACTAGATTATACTGAGGTCTCCTTGAATGATACCTGACATTTGGCATTAGACTAGGTTAGAGTGTGTTAAGATTTGATAGTAGTACTGTTTAATGTGCAAACTAGCTGTTCAAAGCTATCTCCACACAATGGCTTTGTTTTAGCACGCAAAGTTACAGGTTTCAGTTCTAAGGGTAATTTTATAGACAAAAGTTACTTTGTGGGCATTTCTGTTTGTAAAAACACCAAAGAGATTGCTTTGAGTATAATGGTAGAATAAAACAATACCTGAAATTGCCTTGTCAGAAATGAAATTGAGCATTTACTGCTAAGGTGAGGTGTTTGTAACATCATTCCAATACTTCCTTTTAGAATGGCTATGCTGCCAGTGAAATGCAAATCCTGTCTGACTTTGAGGTTGCTGAGTGACCATTGCTGTGGTGCACTCTAACAGCACTTTCACATTAATCAAATGAGGGTTACATTATACAGTTTTGGCCATATAGTGGGGTTCACTGGTCGTGGATGTATTTAGCCCTAGCACCATTCCTTTAACTGCTTGTTTCCTCATAATGTAATAACAGTATATCTTCTAACAGTCAAGTATATGGCTCATATATCACAAAGAATATTTTTATAAATAATTTATTTATTGTGTGCAATTATAATGCTAGAATTCAAATCTAAAAAGACACTGGCATATTTATTGTTGTTTCTGTCTGCATGGCTTTTTTATTTTTATATAGTCATTTATGCAGTTATCATTTTAGTTATTTATATTTTTGTTTATTTCTAATACCTGGTTAGTTAAATGTGGATTTTACTTCAGCTCATCATTTCAAAAGCTATTTTCAGTATCGATAATGCTTGCTGTTCAGAAATGCGCATTGACCAGAGTTATGGTGTTACCATTTTGTAGAGGGGCACTACATTCTTTAAGATGGTGTACAGCTTCAAAAATTCTAGCTGTTTCTTTTCAAAAATTTATATAGCATTATACAAGTTTTCACTTTTGTATTTTTATTTAATAATGATATCAGAACTGGTCATGGTTTCCCATGGCTAAACCTGCACCTTAATATTTAGTATTAATATATTTTCTTTTATATCCATATTTTATGATGAAAATCACAACTGCTTTATGTTACTAAACCTGTATATTGATATTTCATGCTGTAGATATGTGAATGACATGTTGCAGGACATTTACTGATATATTTTATCTAAAACACATTAAACTTACAAAGAGTTCTCGTTGCAGGGCCCCTTAAAAATTTCAATGATTACTTTATATTTTACACTGCTGAGCCTATGTAGTTTCATGAAATACCAATTTTATGAATATACTGGTTCTATATAGTATACAAATTTAAAGGAATCTTTGGAACTCCTCATACCTCTGTGTTTCCATAGTATTTCAGGTTGCTGATGAGTGAAAGCACTTTCGGTTTTTCATAAGTACAGTTTTCTGTTTCGTGCAAAACTTCAGCTGCTTTACAGAATATACTGCATACCTGTTGTTTCTGCAGAAATACAATTAATACTTTAGATCTTCATGCACAAAAAGAAATTGCCATTATTGACTGATGATTTGTGTCATAAATAACTCATTGTAGCAAGAAGAGTATATTCAAAATAACCATGCTTGAATTTGTACATTTAAGGAAATGTTTCATCAAAAAATTCCTAAAAGATTATTAAGGATGTGCAGTATAAAACAAGCAATAATGTGCTAATCATAAACCACATTCAGCTGAAATGATATGTTTACACTTGATTGATAGGGATCACTACATAATCTCAAAATAATGGAATACTGGATTCCAAAATCTCGAGACTATGTAGCCGAAACCCTTAAATACCAAAAGCCCAGAGGCGTGAAATTCAAAATCCCGATGTTCGGAGATACTGAAGTAGTGTTTCTGTTGTTGCAGTTTGTTGATGGATAGGTGGAAGTTCAGTTAAGTATCTATTTGTAAGTGTGTTGGTTAGGGGCTTTAGTGTGTGCCAGTGTGTATTGTGACTGTGATGTGTGAGAGGGACTGTAAAATGTGTGGGTGTGAGTTTCCCTTGTGTGTCTGTTTGTGCGATCTCGGAGTTGGTATATTTAAGTAGGGGTGGTGTGGGGGTTGCAGGAGGGCTTGCCCCCCTGCTTATCTGTAATGTAGGATGATATGTTTGATTGTGGGGGGAAGTTGTGTGTATGTGTATGTGTGTGCTGTATGTGTGTTGTACATTTGGGATTTTGAATTTTGTGCTTCTGGTCTTTTGGCATTTAGGGGTTTCAGCTACATAGTCTCGAGATTTTGAAATTCGATATTTCAAAATTTCGAGATTATGTAGTGAACCCGATTGATATGATTAACAATGTAGATAGAAAATTTAACTTAGAAATGGAATCTTTACTGCATACTTATAGTTTTGTAGTAGCTTAAACAATATCACTTCTGCAGCCCAATGAGTCAGTCCCTTTATATAACCTTGGAGATGCTATGAATTACTGATGGCAACAATTTAGGAACAGGGAGGTGTGGGGGATTATGTGTCTGTTTCAATGCTGTGGCTGACCCTGCAAAGCTAGAGAGTTTCTTCTGTGGTTTAGACTTAGGTTTTTGGAAACTGCAGGCCTTTGTCTGAGAGAAGGTCAGTCATTTGGTACAAACTAATACATTTTTTTCTTTGTTTTTATCATTTGTTCTCATTCTTTGCTTGCATTGACTGGGTACAGCTTGAATAGAGCCTGATCATCAAACTTTACTCAACATACCTCTCAACTGTTCAGATTTTTGCCTCATATCTTTGACTTGTGTCTCATAAAATTGTGTTTTACTGGCAAATCAATGGAAAACTGTAGAGGCCTGAAGTCATAAAATAAAGGCAGACATTGAAGTTTCAGACTTCATATCCTTCAGAGAAATCAACGTTAACACAAAACATGTTAGTCTATCAACTTTCTAACTTTGTAAAAGCAATATTTAAAAAAGTGTCCCTATTTTGGGACACTATGTTTTCCCATTTGTGGCTTTCTCTAGATTTCTTGCTTTAAGAGGTTGAGATGTATGTTGTTCAATTGCTTGTATGGACGAAGTTTAACAGAAGTAGGTGTGATTGCTATTTTTCTGTAAAAAAACAGTCTTTATTTTTAAAGCTATTCTGACATAATTAGTTCCCTTAGAAAAGTTCCCTATAATGAGAGGAGGAATGCAGTAGGGCTCAATAATTGTCATATAAGAAATGTCCTCATCCTTTACCTCTAGGAGACCCCCAGTTTGGCTAATTTCTATATTCCCAATATATATCCTTGATTTCCACTGGGTATGTAGCTTCTGTGCCACCATGAAAATGTTTTGGCTTACCCCATTTAAGGACTTGCAACTAAACACAGGCAATAATTTTGTTTAGTAACTAAGTCACTCCAATCCCACCTTACCAGTGACTCAGGCAAATGCCTTTCCCTGCACTAAAGGTCCAGCAAAATTGCTGTTTGGCAGTTATTCATTGTTGTGTACATGTTATTCATTATTGTGTAACATACAAAACCAGGCACATTCTGTCATTAAGGCTTTAGTCAGACAACTGTACTGAAGTCTTACAGAAACCTTAAAATTCTGACATCCTGTCCTCAGAAATTAGAAAGTGCCATGGGTTATTCTTAAGTGTAGTGGGACCCATATTTCTGGTATAATTTTGTTTATATTCTCAGCACTTTCATTTTTGAATACAGCATTGTGCTGCTCCTTTACAAATGTGCCACATTACCACATTGTATAATTGTGCCACATTACCACATTGTAAAATTGTGCCACATTACCACATTGTATAATTGCTATCCCTGCTGTTAACAATATCAGCATTTCTTATGTAGACATAACATTATTTTAAATTTTGAAAACAAAAAGAAACACTGGGGGAAATAGGCTTGTCTGAAAACTAATTCCAAAATACTATGAATAACACACAATAAATAAATCATGATGTCTACACGAAAACATACAATTTACATAGAAGGCATAGAAAAAAATGCTAATAAACAGCAATGCATTTTACATATTTACCCAAGGCCAAAGATAACAATGTGACTGAATGTTTATGTATTCAAATAACGTATTGCCCAAGATTGTGTAGCCAATAGCATGAATACACAGCTCTCCAGCACATATGAGCATACTGTATTTTTTCTTATCACCCATAACAAACTGCCTCAACATAAAGTCCTTAATTCACAGCCCCTGATGCACATGATGCTGTTAGGTAAAATATTCTAAACTACCAAAGGTGCCTACCTGCCTAATGCACACAACAATTTATTTCAGTGCTGAAATATTTTTCCTTCTATATGTGTATCTCTAGACTAAATCCCTTGACGACAAGTACCTGCATAATAAGTGTTTCTTTAATAACATTACTATAAATTCCTGCAAGTCAATTGGACACTTAATTGGTTGGCTGACAGAACCTATACAGTGAAAGTTGGAGGAGCCTCATCTGAATGTAAAAACAGTGTGCACTAGTCCAAGTATTGAACATTCTACTTTTAACATATTTTCTCAATTATCCACTGTTGTGGTTATCTACGGTTGCTGATGACAGTAAATTGTGCTTTGTATGTTTCTGGTTTTGGAGTAAATAGCATACTTTTTTTTTTGGTATTAAGCAGCAAGTTAGAATTTTTTAGCCATACTTCAATGTCAGTGTATGATTTTTGAGTGATTTCCTGTAATTTTATTAGAGATGGGGCAAAGCAGATAAGGGTTGAATTACTGGCATTTTGTATGAGAGTAAAAAGTGCTGTACTGCTATGAAGTTTATTTATGAAAATATTAAATAGAAGGGGGAAGAGCATTGACCCTTGGGGAACACCAACTGAAACTGGTTGAAATGCTGAAAGGTTTTGTTGCCATTTAGTTGCCTGCTGACAATTGCATAAATAACTGAAAGCTAGAGAGGGAGGAGGGTAGTGAGACCTAGTGTTACAAGTTCAAAAAAGAGATTTTAGTGGGATATTGTGTCATATGCTTTGAAAAGATCAAGGAAAAGTGAAGAAATAAGATTGCCCTCATTCCTGTACTCGTTTAATATGTTGGTAAAGTTGAGGAGAGCAGTAGTAGTACTGTGGTTGGGCCTGAAGCTGTGCTGGGTGTTGGAGAGGAGGTTGTGTTTGGTTATAGGTTTCATAAGCTGAGAGCAAATACATTTGTCAGGGATTTTAGAGAGAAGTGACAGGATAGCAATAGACCTATAGTTTGCTAACTCTGTTAAAGCACCTCCTTTGTGAAGGGGTGTAAATGATTTTTTCCAGATGGATGGGACATAGTTTTCAGTACTTGATTGGTTGATTAGAATGGAGACAGGGAAGGCTAATATTTTTGCACGTATTTTGAAGAACTCAGTGGGAATGTTATTAGCAGCTGAGGTTGTTGCTTTTAATATTAATATTTAATGAAAAACCCCCATGCTTAAAACCAAGAGATAATGCACAGTTCTGAAACTCAGAATGACAGGGATACTCCTAAACTGACCTTAGATTATAAAGTGCAAATACCTCATGTGCTATAGAGTGGTTGAGACAGTTTAGTAGTATTACTGATTTTTTATGTTAAGTAAAACACTTTCTTCTCACTGATGTACAGATAGCTGGTGTTATAAAACACTCCTGGTATCTTTTCCGAATTTTGGCATTTGCTACTGAATATGTTTACAAAATGTCATCAGGAAGATAAAAGAACAGCTGTGGCTAAATATTTTACAATTTTAGTATCTTGTGACATGTAAATTGGTATAAACAGAAAACCAAAGAGGAAGACTGGTTAAATTTGTACTAACTTCACCAGAAGCATTAATATGCAATGACATGTTGTTATTTATTTCTAGGCTATTGAGAGATGAAATATAGTGAAGGATTGGGGTTAGTAACATCTTTAACAGTAAGAGGCACTGCACCAATGAACTGTAAAACAGATTTTAGTCATGGTAACAGCTAAATGGAAGATGACTGGGATTGAGCCTTTGACACTGTTGTAATATGGACCATCAGCGAGATTTGCGGGTTACTAGTGCTGCACTCCATCGGAATAGTGTTTAGAAGAATGAAATAGCAGAATAAGAACCAGGGATGATTGGAGCACAATAAGGAGACTGCTAAAAGACAATGCCACCTGCAGATCATTATTAGCATGGAACTGATACATCTTAGGTAAGTAAATGAGGTGACAGAGCCCTAAACCCAATGGTAGTGGATACTTTTTTTGAAATATAAAATGACTACAAAAGATTGTGTGGGTATCAATTGAATCAGTACATTTGGAAAAGACAATACAGTTAAGCTGTAATGGATATACTAAATATTTTAGGATATGATGCAAGTATAGAAAATGAAATGCCATTTGGTGATCCAACTGAGATTCTAACTAAACAACTGTGCCCTTATAAACAGTAATTATAACCAATTGTGTCTAATTCTATGAGTAAATCTAGAAATAGATGAGTTAGTAATATTCTTTTACCTATGCTGGAGATAACACCGTAACAGGAACAGGCAAGCAGAAACTGAGGGTAATGCTACTCAATGCTAGAAGTCTAAATCTCAATATGCACTCACTTGAGGCACTCCTTAAAATGGAGAACATCGATATCTGTGCAGTGACTGAGACCTGGTTCAAGGCTCTAGAGAGCACCCCTGCATTACCAGGCTATAACCTATGCCACACTTTTTGGTCATCTAACCTGGACCAGAACACCAAAGGTGGAGGTGTGTCCATATTCATTAAGGATATCCACACCACCAGGCTAGTCACGCACAATGCATTCGAGGTTATCCAAGTGCAACTAACTCTGGGCAAAACTGCAATCCAAATTGTAACTTGCTACAGATCCCCCACCATGCCCCAGGACTCTCACTCCTCTTTTCTTGATATACTGGAAAATATTAGGGTTCAACCAAACACCCTAATAATGGATAATTTCAACTACCCCACCATTAACTGGGAAAACTACTCATGTGCCAAATCCTTCGCTCAAAGCTTTCTGGAATTCATGAATTCCAATGCCCTGGATCAACTTATCCACACCCCCACCAGGGGCAACAATATACTAGACCTAGTCATTACCAACATGAGTGACCGGTGTGGCACACCTGAAGTCATCTCCTCGTTGGTCAGATCTGACTGTAAGCTAATCACCCCAGATATTCGCATCTTGCCCCCACCCACCATTAAGGAAACCATGGTAAAAAATTTATCCAAATCCACCTTCTTGCTTCTTAACACAGAAGTGGTGAACTTCATGACACCCATGCAGATGGACAATACAGTTATGACTGCTGAATCCTACACAAATGCACTCTATAAGCACTTAAATAAGTGCATGGATCGTGCTATCCCAAACAGAACCAAGATGCTATCTTCCAAAAAAGGGAAGCCAATCTGGTGGTCCCTGGCCATAAACAAACTCAACAGAAGGAAGAAACTGTTGCAAAAGAGAATAAAATCCCATGAGTGCAGGAGCTCCCTGGTCAGCCTCAGTAAGAAACTGAGATCCCTTATAAGATCTTCCAAAGCTAGCTACAAAAACAAAGTAACCACTGATTCTAAGGGCAACCACAAAGCATTCTATAGCTATGTCAAGAATCTCAATGGCAACACACAGATCTGCTCTGAGTTACAGCACAAAGGCACAAAAATTACAGAACCAACTGATATTGCCAACATCCTGGCAGATAGGTTCAGTGCTAATTTTACACCCCTCACACCCCCTAAAGGGCCCATATCTATACAGGGAAAATGCAGAGTCCCTGCAATCACATCTATGCAGGTAAAAGCTGCCCTCTCTAAAACCAAAAACACGGCATCCATGGGACCGGACAACATCCCAAGCTGCGTTTTACATAAACTTCAGAATGAACTGTCTCCCCACCTAAGCACCATATTCAATCACAGTTTCACATTAGGCTTTGTGCCCACTGAATGGCACACAGCAACAGTTATCCCACTCCACAAAGGGGGAGCCACCACTGATCCTGGGAACTATCGCCTTATTAGCCTGATGAGCCTGGTCTGCAAGGCCATGGAACGTATCATCATGGAACTCATAAACAAAGACATTGGTAACCCCCAAACTCTGGTACCCACCCAGTTCGGTTTTGTGAAAGGCAGATCATGTCTTCTGAACCTGATGGACTTCTTTGAGGCAGTCAAAAAAGCTGTAGACGAGGGTAAGGTGGTTCACACAGCCTATCTTGACCTCGCCAAGGCTTTCAACACCATCTCTCATTCTGAATTATAGATAGACTCACTAAACTTGGTATAAATCCCTCCAACACAAGATGGGTTACCAACTGGCTCATTGACAGAACCCACACTGTAAAATTTGCAGACTCCAAATCTGACTTCAAACCAGTGACAAGTGGAGTAAAACAGGGTTCAGTCCTGGGACCTCTCCTGTTTGTTATCTACTTCTCTGAAGTACAGGTTAACATAGAAGGCCTCTGGCTAACGAAGTTCACCGATGACTGCAAACTAGGAGCCATAGTCGAGTCTCCAAATGATGTGGACATCCTACAGAAGGGCCTTACTGAGATAGATGCCTGGTGTCAGAGGCATGGCCTCAAGCTCACTACCAAAAAGTGCATTGTCATCCCCTTTGGTAAAAACTCTGTACCCATGAACTACCACATAAACGGCAGTCTATTTAATGCCAAATGCATGATAAGAGACCTTGGGACCCAGTTGAACAGTAGTCTCTCCTTTGATAATCACATCATCATAGTAGTCAGTTAATTCTTCTATGTGGCACACCTCATCACAAAAGGGTTCTCATCCAGGAAAAAGAGGTCATTGTTCCCCTTTACTTGACACTCATTAGACCCATTATAGAGTACAACTCCCCTTTTGGAATGTACCTCACAAGACATCTGCAGCAGCTGGAAAGGTCACAGAAGTACCTCACAAAGAGGATTACTGGCCTCAAACAGATGCCTTATACTGACCGTCTCAAAAAACTCCAGCTTTACTCAGTAGCATATTGCCTACTCTGAGGAGATCTCTGCCTAACATATAAAGCTATGTTAAACCCAAAGCTGTTGGACATGTTACACCTAAAGAAATCCCAATCCCTCCAAGCTACATACTCTAAGGACCTAAACCTTGTCACCACAATAAACTGGACATGCTGGATGGATTAATTCCTGTCCCAGAGACTTCCTATACTCTGGAACAAGCTACCCATCTATGTCAAGCAAAGTTCCTCATTAGCACTCTTCAAGAAAAATCTTCATGAGTGGATGGGAAATAGGAAATACACCCCAGGATCACTTCTGTGGCTCTGCTCAACAGGGCCACAGGAAATTAACTTTCTTGGGTGGCGTAAGCCAGGGACCCTTGTTGGCTAAGCTTACATAGGCCCTTGGGCCGATAGCCTAGTACCTACCTATGAACCTATGAAAGACTGATAACATATACTCCCTTACAGAAACTCATGCTGTATGAAAAACTATAACTAAGAAACTGGGAATATTTCCTTTTATAAGTTATCTAAATCTCTTCAAAAAAGGCCTCAAACAGTATCTTAGAACACACTGGCTTTGTCCCTGTACCAACCCTGATTAACTCCATATTTTACTTTCTATTCAATATTGTATGGTATACTTTTAGCTCATATCTGTTGTTATAACCTACTAGTTTTTGTACATAATGAAACACCAAGAATCTTGTAAGTCCCTTCTTGAGGACTACATTGTACATATCTTGTAAATATGCCTGTCTCATTAGTGTTTTGTTTTATCTGTGTTAACATAAAATTTTTTGTAGTGTATGCATTTTTGCTCATATCCGTTGTTGTACCCTACTAGTTTTGGATATCATAAACACTTCAAATCTTGTGAGTCCTTTCTTGAGGACTACATTGTACATACTTTGTATATAAGCTTGTTTCATAAGTGCATTGTTAATCTACGTAACTGGAGCTTTTCTTCCTGGGCCTCTGCTGAAAATAGACATGTATCTAGTCGGACTATCCCAGTCAACAAATGTAAAATAAATAATTCTGTATGCTAGAAGAGTAATCTGACAATTCATGTGTGCTTTTTGCCTAATATTAAAACTCTAACTGAACAGAACAGTCATTTCCATCATTACTAGTAATTCTTTGTTTTGATTTAACCTAATATCCTGCACTATTGAAAATATTTATCTGCTGTTATAGTACAAAACATGACAGTAAATATGTTAGAACTGCTGATAAACTATAACACGTGTCTGTAGTAACAGTACTGAAATTATATCAGACTGTGTATTTTTTCAGTATGTTTACTGCCCCAGCTAACCTTATCACATAAGATGACTTCCGCAGTATATTCTTTATCTACAATATGCAAAATTATTCTCGATTATTACAAGGATGGATGTTAAAACAAAATGAATATTATTTGAAACATGTCTTCAAAAACTATTACTATTTTATTTATTTATTTATTTATTTTAGGATAACTGATACTGTGCCAGGAAGAGCTGAACAAGTAATGAATTTAAATAAATATCAGATATCATCATTTCTTACTGTTCCTCAATATCTAAATTAAATACCTATAAATTAATTAGGTTCTACTATGAAACATCAACTTCCTGAAAATGAATGAGGTAAAAGGATGAATAAATGCTGAAAACATTGAAGGGTGAAAAAAAAATCAATTTTAATTTTTTTGAAGTACAGCAAGCCCTCCTGCATCCTAAATATGGGAAGTAAGCTTCAACCCCCACATACCAACTCCATAGCCTCACCAACTCAAAGAAGGGAAAATTTTCCCAAAACAAGGGAATCATTGCTAGGGCACACTTAAAAACTGCATCAGCAATGATTTCATATGGAAAGCAGTGTTCAGCATTATACTTTTTGTCTTTGTTTTGGTTTGTACCAGTGACACTCAAGCAATTTCACCTTGTGCAGTTGTAGGAGAGCCGATTACATCATCATTTCTACAATCTTTGTCGCTCTTGAAAATATACATTGCAGTTTAGGTTTATAATACTTTATTCAACTACTTCTACATATACTTATTTACACCATAGAGCACTGCACTGCCAAACTTTCCTTCAAACTTAAGCATGTTTACAGGGTAGTGAAATAAACTTATAAGATACATTTGCCAGTGTACATTCCTAAATTAACTTGTATCACAAAGTAGTTGTGTTTTTATATTATCAGTTAGTTGATGAACTATCACGTTTTAGAGCTACTTGTCCATAGCAAACATACATCTGAATTTGCTGATAGTGGTTCCCCCCTTATCTAGCCACTTAATGACTGCAGCACCCCGCCTCACTCATGAAGTTAACCTCTATGGTATATACAGCACTGTTAAAATTATGCTGAGTTTAGGAAAATTATATCTGACCCCAGGAATGTTGGAATACTACATATTTTTTTCAGGTAGGATGAAGAAGCAGCTGTCCTAGAAACTTTAATTTTTATTTTATTTACCTACGTATTGATGAGGTAATTTTACTTGACACAACTCACCATTTTAGGTACGACCCAGAAGCACTGTCTGATTAAGCAACTTGCTCAAAAGCAGCAGATGAAGGTTGAAGGAATCAAACCCTCTACTCTGGGTACAGGAAAAAGATCTATAACAGCTCATAGTTTCAGTCTTCTACACTATCTGCCAAACAAACTTTAATGACGATCACCTTCCATCATCTGACATATAACAGTATCAAGGTGGTTGGGTATGTGGATTGCATTATTGAGTTATAGCTCCCCAATATGGAACAAGTTAGTCTCACCAGGACACCATCACTTATCAGTTGTCCAGTAAGACCACTCTTACCCTCTCCTATTTTAATTACAGCAAATACAGAGCTAAGTCCATCCTCAAGTGTGCTTCTGTGATCTTTAGTACAGACAGGTCCAAATTGTTGTACCAGTAGGTTGGTGCATTACCTACATGTTAAACAAAAATACATCCTGTGTTTTAATCAATGGTATAGAGACATAGGCACTCTCTCTTTCACAAGTGATGAATGAGTAGCCTGATGCCTTCTTTCATTTTTTGAAGGATAATATGGTAGCTCATTGAGTGTCTGTTCATTGGCAGACACCAATGAAGTAAATCATGATCCTTGGATGTATACTGTAACATGTTTAACAGCAAGATACACATGAAAGCCTGTGAGTTTACTGCAGTGACAATGAATGTCTTTCCATTGTGGAGAATAAAATGCTGCTGCTGGTGGTGGTTTTATGTAGCAAAGTGATATAGTTTCCTTTCAAATACTGACAAATGACAGAAAAGAAAAGACTTCCAGACTGTTACAATGAATGGGAAGTTGGGCTGTTTGTTCTGCATTCCATCTTTCATGTGACTGTAAGCCTCAGGAGCTCGGCATCCTAGGGGCAGATGGCATTGCTTGCCAGTAGGCTGAACAGTGTATCACCACAACACTTAAATGGTAACAAGTAACAAGTAAATGGTGTAGCTTTCACAGAGGCATGGCATTGTGAAGTGTGATCCAACAGTTGACTCATTCCATTGGAATGTATTTTTCTGACACAGGATTTCAGGAGAAATGCATTGATAATTTCACATCAGGAGACTAACTCACTACAATTCATATGTTACTCAGTGCTGAGAAATGTCATTGCTCTGTGTTTGGTTTTCTTGAATTATTCCAAACTGTAAGTACAGCCTCTGTTTTGAATTTGCATGCAATATATCTTTCAAACAATACATAATAATGTCAAATTATCACCCCCCCAAAAGTGCTTTGAATATTTAGTAATTTTCTAGACACCACACTGGATATTCGAAATTCTTAGAAACAAGACTGCTACAGGTCACACATGATAAGCTCCCATCCTGAATATTCATTAATCAGTAGTGAAGTTTGTTGTAAATAAAGCAAGTGACCTCTGCATTTAATTGTCAATGGTTCTGCAATATTGTGAAAAAATCAGTTGGTTTACTATTTGCAATTCTTTCTGCTTTCCAGTATTCATGAAATGCAAGGTGCTGTATGATTTGAATCTTATGTTGTTTTGCTCTTTTGGATTATAAGAAGGAACACTATTCATTGTGGTTTGCTGCATGGAAAATTCTTTCCCTAAGTAGAGCAGCCTCAGAGATGACAAGGCTCAGATACAGCTCATTGTGGGGGTGGAAAGGTGGGGAGCATGGAGGCTTTGTTGTGCATATAAATAAAGGATTTGAATTCTGTTGTGACTCTGTGAGCTGTTAGTGTTTGGTCCAGTGCACAATCTAAAAACTTGTCACAACATCTGACAGCAGGAAGCCATATGTTTTAATGTCACTTTTGCAACTATAAAGTAGCATAGTGTGGTGGTTTCCAACAGCTTCAAGTGTACACATGATACAAAATATATTAAAAGCTGTACAAATGCTATAAATAAACAGTCCATTGTAAATGTAGTTATGCTTCATAGGTTCATAAGTTCATAGTGTTTGTTAGGCTAATGACCTCAAGGGCCTTTTTAAGCCTAGTCATGCATTCCAAATCTCTGACAAGTTCCGAAACCCTTGACAAGTGTAAGCATGTGCCTGGGAGATGAACCATTTACAGGTTACCTGTGTCCATTAGAGACATAGGTGCCAAACCAGAGATGAATCTCTGGTTTTTAATCCAGTTGTCCAAGTTACACTTGAATTGGTTTAGGGAGGAACTCTGATTCACATGGATGGGGAGCCAGTTCCATAGACGGGGTAGTCTCGGGATACATACCTATCTCTCCAGCAGATCTTATTTATATTACAGGCAAGGTTTAAGTCTTTATAATGGGTAATTCTGGTGCTGTTTGTTTTGTGGATATGCAGGAGGTCCAGCAATGTAGAGTCTGACAATGCCCTGTATGCCAGGTATAGATCTCTGCTCAAAAGCCTGTAGGAGACAGAATACAAGGATAGGGCCTTGAAGCAGTCTGCATAGGACATATTACCTATGCCCTGCTTTCTTTTAGTGAGGCACCTCTATGTACATTACAATTGTTGGATATGCCTGGTTAGGGACATACCAAACGGAGCATTGTACTCAATGATAGGTCTGATGAATGCCAAATACAGTGGAACAATGACTTCCTTGGAATTAGATGCCATACCTTTGTTGCACAACATAGAATGATTTCCTCACCACTGTAGACATGTGATGATCAAAGGCTAGATTACTATGTATGTGTGTCCCTAAGTCCCAGACTAATGGGTCAGCTCTAAGGGGTTAGTTGTCAGTATGATGGTTACCAGGAATGGATGACTTCCCAATGGATACTATTATGCATTTCTTGGCATTTACTTTTGGTCCATGATTCTGACACCAGTTGTTTGCCTGTGTCAGCCCCTCCTGATGAACATTTGTGTCAGTGTGAGATTCAATGACAGCTCTGAATTTACAATCATCTGCAAATTCAGCCAGCCAGAGACCACTGATACTGGCCTTGACTTTAGAGAAGTAAATGCCAAAAAGGAGCGGTCCAAGGACTGATCCCTATGCGACCCCACTTGTAACTTGCCTCTTTGTAGAGGTGGACTCCACAATTCTAACTTCCTGAGTCTTGTGTCTGAGCCAGTTTGCTACCCAATGGGTGACATACAGGTTTGTACCTAACCTCTTGAATTTGTCAACAATGCCTGAGTGGTGTATTATGTCAAATGCCTCAGCCAGCTCAAGATAAGTAGTGTGAACGATTTTGCCCTCATCCGTTGCTTTGGTGACCTTCTCAAAGAAGTCCATCAGGCTGAGAAGGCATGATCTGCCCTTGATGAAACCAAACTAGGTTTGTTCCAATGTCTGGAGGTTTACTATATCTTTGTTGATCATCTCCATGATAATTCTTTCCATGGCTTTACATATAAGACTAGTGAGACTTACAGGTCTGTAGTTTCAAGGGTCTGTAGATGGCCCGCCTTTGTGCAGAAGGATGACTGTTGCCTTTATCCATTCATGAGGCATGCAGCATGTTTGGAGGCTACAGTTAAATAGTAATTCCAGAGGCACTGATACTTCATGCTATTTAGAAGGCATCCTGGGATATTGTCTTGGCTCATTGATGCAGTGTTCTTGGTCTTAGAGAGAGCATTAAGGACCTGTACCCTAGTGATAGTAGGGGGAGTTATATTTGATATTTGCTCAGGGAAGGTTGAGGGGGAGAGAAGAGTAAAGTTGGAGTTGAATTTATCAGCCAGGAGGTTTACTATATCTTCTGGATCAGTATAAATGGATGTATTTACAATGAGTTCTGCACACAATAGTGTATTGCCTTTGAGGTTGTGGACATAGCTAAAGAATGCTTTGTGGTTGTCCTTGGCCTGGGAGACCAAACTTACCTCAAAGTTGGCTTTGATAGACTTTATTTGTTCTCTGAGTTGTTTGTTTAGTTTGATGAGAATGCTTTTATCCTGCTGGGTGTTGCAGCTCCTAACTTTTGCCATGATTTTCTTCCTCCTGTTATACAGCCAATTGATTTTGTGATTCCACCAGGGTGCCTTGTTTTTTGACTTAGTTCTGTACTTCTTCCTGATGGGTACAACTGCTTCTATGCAGCTATTAACATGCTTGTACAGGGTTTCTCTGAGCAGTTCTGCATTCTTTAAAAAATAGTGGCTCTCCACTAAAACTTAACTTTTTAGACAACTAAAACCAAAGGCACACACTTCCATATCTAACTGTTTCTGGATGGAGAGTGAGTGTCTGTGCTGTGCTTCTTTAAATGAGTAGTGTGTGTGTTAAACTGTCCTTGCTTCTTTGAGAGCAGAAAGATACAAAGCAGTATTAGTGAGAGCTGGTATGTATAATGGGGTCTATATCATATGAGCGAATTGCACAAATTGCGAACGTTCATAATATCGAACGTACTGGACCTCAAAGTGCTTTTTCTGAGATTGCAGTACAGTGAAGAATTTGATATTTGCCCTTTCCTCACTGTAGTGCAATCTTGGAGTTGGAATATATATTTAGCGGGAGGGTGGGGCGCAGCCCCCCACAATAGGAAGTTTGAGGTCCGGTGCGTTCGATATTACAAGCATTCACAATTTGTGCAAGTCACTCATATGATATAGACCCTGTATAATGAGGTATTGGATGTAATATAAAAAGAGTGGTGAGAGAAGCCCAGTGAGACAGCATTTCTCTTTTGTAAAAGGGGACTTGACATCAGAACAGTGGCTCTGGGAGTGAAAAAGGCAACCTAAGTGAAGAAAGGCATGGGAGGAGAACCTGAAAATTGTTTCTGCAAGAGGAATCCAGAGAGATCTACCGAAAGAGATTGTTTTCTGTGTTGGCACAATGGTCAAGTTCTTTATTTCTCAGATTTAAAGCACAGGGTTTGTTTCTCATCTCTGTGTATTGGAGAGGCTTGTAATAATCTGCAGAAGTGGTTAGGGGGTTGCCATAATAGTTAAGGTCTTTACCTCAAAAAACAAAAGGTGCATGGTTTGATTTTCACTAAGTGAAATTGGCTAGCCTGAAAATGGCCTATAAGGGCAGTTAGCCTAGTATTTACCTATGAACCTATAATACAAGGCAGTATAAAACTGCATTAAAAGTACTTGCTGTGCCAAAGTTAAACCATGTGACTTCATTTTTTTGAAAAATCTGCATTTAATTTTGTTTCTATATAATAAACAGTTTTATAAGAATGGAGTTTTCAGTATCTTTAAGCATGTAAAACATTCATGGAGCAGGATGCTCAAAATTAGTCTGTAATACAATCACACTATCCTGGTGTTGATACACATTAAAAGAAGAATGTTAGATGTTTTTGTGATGTTATCAAATTCATAATAATGTGACTTTGAAGACACATTCTCCAAGTATGTATTATGATCAAAAGGATACTGTCTAAGCACTGAATTACTGTAAAATGTTCCAAACATGAGAAAATAGACCAAGGCATGCATGGGCACAGCCAGGCATGTGCCTCATATACCACAGTATACACATTTTTAAGGCTAGTTATTTCATGCAATAAGATATTCTTAAATTTAAATAGACACTTTAACAGTAAAAAATAGCATATCTGCTACTGTTTTATTTGCTTAAGCTGTACTCTCGAAAGCATAACTGTCTGGAGTAAGGGTGTGGGGGCAATATTTTGGAAGTTAAGTCAGTCCATAAATCCAGGCCATGATCCTGATGACATGTCAAGTAACTAACAAATTTTGCTACAAAACTTAATGTGACATGTTTTAAAGTCAACATGGGTTTACTTTTGTCTATAATGATTTAAGAATCAATTGTTTCATTTGTATTGTATGTGACCTTCTACTTTAACTGATTAAAGACTCTCTTTTTTTAAGTTTTATAGTCTTCATGCTTTTCATTTTACTTGATGGATCATTTTTTACATTAATAATATAAAACGAACACAAGAATGAAGGTTGCTTTCTTTAACTTTTGAAGAACAGTAGTGCTATGTTATGATTGGACATATATTTCTTTTTTAAACATTCCAGCTGAAAAATCAAAGCCTTCATTTAGTTAAAAAGAAAGTGTTATTCCCACCTAAGCAGAAAAGAATATTTATATCACATTGAGTTCTGTTATATAGAATATGTAGGTGCACTGTAATGATTTATTAATAGGCTAACTTACTCTTAGCTCAGTATAACAGGTTTTGATCAATCAGAATAAATGCCTCAGGTCAACTGATTCACTGTTCATTCAGTCGCAAATTAGCGTTTCATTCACTAGCAAATTAGCTCATACAGAAGTATTATAATAATATGTCACTGTACTGCATATTTACCTTGACTATCCCAGCTATTATCACACTACCTCTACTCTTACAAATTTGCGAAGCTCTGGAACACACTTCCTCAGCCCATAGCAAAAAAATCCTGACTATCATGAGTTCAAACAACTCCTAAAAGAACACCTAGCTAATCATTGGCATTGCACCTGCCATACTCCTTGCTAAGTCTACCCACTCCCTGACTATGTCTTGTAGTTCTGCTCATTCTAATCTTTAGCTCTTACCCCTGTGGCTACTGTTCTTCCCACCTGACTAATTTCTTACAGTTTTCTTTCAACAGCCAGGTCCTAGGCAACCTTACTAATCTTATATTGTAACCACTTTTGCCACTGTCATTACCCTGCCTAGAATATGTCTCCTTAATCACTGTATGTCCGTGCATACTGTTTCTTGAAACTGTATTTGTCTTTGACAGTAATTAATACTGTCATTATAATTACACTGTTAGTATGTCTCAAACATAATTAATTTTGCCAGTATATTAGTACTGTTAGTATTATTAGTTTCTCTAGTATTTAACTGTATATCTGGAGCTTTTGTCCCTGGGTCTCCACTGAAAATGGGCTTCTGGTCCACCTGGACATTACCTGGTAAACAAATGTAATAAATAAATAAAAATAAAATATTATCAGCAGATTTATTTCCCAGTGAATTATGCCACTTTATTCAAAGATTCCTAGATTAAAGTAATGGTAGGCTATCGAAGACTTATGAATTTGCAGTTTGGTTCTTGCTAAGTCTGTCTCAAATAATTTTTTTCAACCAAGCATTGCAGCTTCTTTTCTACAATTATTTACAATATTTCTAATAATTCAGTAGTTATCATTTAATACTGAATTCATAATTCAGCCATCATCAGAGTTAAGTTTTTGAGGTTTCAATCGTTCCCTTTTCTATAGGTTTGAGAATACTGCATTGTGTGCTTATTTCATCTGCTCAAAGAATGATTATATAAATGGAATGCTGAACACTACAGCATTATTATAGATTAATATGGGGTTTGCTGGAGTGAAAATGAGTTGATATTTACTAAAATAATTGACCACTGATTATTATACACATGAGGTGGATTCCATGGCTCCAGTTTTATACTTTATACTTCAGGGAGATTCAAAGTGCTGCTTATAATGACTATTGCAAATCTGAAAACAAGGCCAAAAGACTTATTTGCTGTTTACCAGCAAGTGTCAAGAAATCTTTAGCATTCACCAGAACTACCACTAACATCACATAGATTTAATCATAGACAAAATCAACAAACAATTCTAAGCATGCCACAGTATCTCTGATCATTTTACATCAAACGTCAAGAGTGGCAATAGCAGAGAACATGCTAATCCCATGACTAGAATATGCTTTGCTGATAAGTATTTAACACTCATAGGTTCATAGGTGTGTACTAGGCTAATGGTCCTGGAGCCTTTACAAGCCTAGCCCATAGGATTATCCTGGCATCATGCCATCCGATCTTAGTTCCCAGTGCCTCTATCAAGTAGAGCCACTGGAGTGATCCCCAGAGTGAATTTTCTATTTCCCATCCACTCATCAAGATTTCTCTTGAAGAGGGCCAGTGAGGTGCTCTGTTTGACATGTATGGGAAGTCTATTCCATAGCATGGGCAGTCTCTGGGTTATGATCCTGTCCCTCCAGCTTGTTCTGTTGATTGTGGTAATGAGGTTGAGGTCTCTGGAGCGTGTGGTGCTGTGGGATTTGGATTTCTTTAGATGTAGCATTTCTAACAGAGCTGGGTCAAACATGGATTTGTAAATCAAGCAGAGATTGCCTCTAAGTAGGCGATATGAGACAGAGAATAGTTGGGAGTTTTTTGAGTCTGTTCAGGTAGGACAAATGTTTAAGGCCTAGGAACCTCTTTGTGAGCTACTTTTGCGGCCTCTCCAGTCTAGTGAGGTACGTGCCAAATGGGGCATTGTACTCGATGATTGAACTAATGAGTGAAAAGTAGAGGGAGACAATGACCTCTTTCTTTCTAAATGCAAAACCCTTAGTAATGAGATGTGCCACATAGAAGGACTTTCTGACCACAGTGGCAATGTGGTGGTCATAAGAGAGGTTGCTGTCAACCTGTGTTCCCAGATCTCTTATAAGTCCTTCTGTGTTTAGTGGACTACCATCAATGTGGTAATTCATGAGAACCAGGTTTTTCCCAGAGGGAATGATGATACATTTTTTGGCATTGAGCTTAAGGCCATGGTTCTGACACCAGTCATTGGTCTCAGTGAGCCTTTCTGTAGGATGTCAGCATCACTTGGGGAGTTAATAATAGCTCCCAACTTGCAATCGTCTGCGAACTTTGTCAGCCAGAGTCCCTTTATGTTGGCCTGGACTTCAGAGAAGTAGATACCAAAAAGGACAGGACCCAGGACCGAACCCTCTGGGACTCCACTCGTGACAGGTTGGCAGTCTGACTTGGAGTCAGCTACTTTCACACTGTGGGTTCTATATGTGAGCCAGTTTGCAACCCACCTAGTGATATAGGGGTTGATGCCTAGCTTAGTGAGTTTTTCTATGATTGCTGAGTGGGGAATGTTATCAAAGGCCTTGGCCAGATCAAGGTAGGCTGTATGAACCACCTTGCCTTCATCCACAGCTCTGGTGACTGACTCAAAGAAGTCGACCAGGTAGAGCAGGCATGATCTACCCTTCACAAAACCAAACTGTGTGGGATCCAGAGTTTGGAGATTCCCTATATCCTTGTTTATTAGGTCCATGCCGATGCAATCCATAGCTTTGCATATCAGACTCATCAGGCTAATGGGACGATAGTTCCCAGGGTCTGTAGTCACTCCTCCTTTGTGAAGAGGGATGACTATAGCAGTGAGCCATTCGGTAGAGACAAAGCCTGAGGTGAGGTTGTGATTAAACAGGGCACACAGGTGAGGTGCCAGTTCACTCTGTAGTTCATGTAGAACAAGGCCAAGGATATTGTCAAGTCCCATAGAAGCTCTATTCTCGGCCTTGTACAGTGCTGTTTTAACCTGTGCAGCAGTAATACTGGGTGCCTCACAATCTACTAATGTTGTAATTGGTCCTTTGGTAGGGGAGAGAGGGGTAAAGCTGACACTGAATCTGTCGGCCAGTATATTGGCAATATCTGTTGGCTCGGTATAGGTGGCACCATTGTGCAGTAGCTCAGAGCAAATCTGGGTATTGCCGTGGAGATTCTTTACGTAACTATAGAAGGCCTTGTGGTTGTCTTTACTATCTGCTGCAATTCTGTTTTCATAGCTAGCTTTAGAGGATTCGATGAGGGATCTCAACTTTTTCTTGAGACTGATAAGGGAGTTTTTCCAGTCTTGGGACTCTCCTTATTCCACATCAAATTTCCTCCTTCAGTTGTAAAGTTTGTTTATGGCAGGGCACCACCAGATTGATTTCCTTTTTTTGGAGGAGAGCGTCTTGGTTCTATTGGGTATGGCGAGATCCATGCATGTGTGTACGTGTTTGTACAGTGCATTGGTGTATGATTCAGTAGCCATGAAACTATTCTCCATTTGCATGGGTGCAATGAAGTTAGCCACCTCTGTTTTAAGTAGCCCAAAGTTAGCTTTGGAGAAGTTTTTCGTGGTGGTTTCCTTTGTGGGGGGTGGGTTGTGAGGGATGTGGATTTCCAAGGTGATAAGTTTGTGGTTGGATCTAACCAGGAAGGAGCTGTCTATTGGTGTAGAGCAATGGTCATACATGTTAGTAATGACCAGGTCAATGATGTTGCTACCTCTAGTGGGGTAAGAACAAGCTGGTCCAGGATATTGGAATTAAGGAATTCAAGGAAATTTTGGGCAATTGTATTGGTACATCAGTAGTTTTCCCAGTTATTGGAGGGGTAGTTGAAGTTGCCCAGTATGAGAGTGTTAGGTTGGACCCTAATATTCTCCAGGGTGCTTAGAAACATGGAGTGTGAGTCTTGGGACATGACTGGGGACTGATAACAGGTAACAACCTGAATCACTGTCTTACCCAATGTTAGCTGCACCTGAAGTATCTCTGATGTATTATGTTGGACTACCAGTCTGGAGGTGTGTGCATCCTTTATGAATATGGAAACACCACCACCTTTGGAGCTTCAGTCCAAGTTCTGGGGCTGAAAGCTTTGGAATGAGTTATAGCCTGGTAGTCCAGGAGTGCTTTCTTCTGCCTTGATCCTTTATGAGTATGGAAACACCACCACTTTTGGAGCTTTGGTCCAAGTTCTGGGTCCAAAAGGTGTGGAATGAGTTATATCCTGGTAGTGCAGGGGTGCTTTCTGCTGCCTTGAACCAGGTCTCTGTTACAGCACAAATGTTGATGTTCTCCATTTTAAGGAGTGCTTCAAGTGAGTTCATTTTGAGATTTAGACTTCTAGCATTGAGCAGCATGATCCTCAGATTGCATTTGTTAGTAACTGTTACGGTGGTAATTTGGTCTTTGGAACACCACCTAAAAAAGGCACTATAGGGGTGGCAAGAGCCTTGGCCAGAGTCCCGAACCCAAGAGTGATAGATGCAAGCCATCTCTGGCAATGCATCTAGATCTGTCAACCATGTCATCCCTGGCAGACAGATACTGGATCCCTTAGAATGACACCAAAAACTTAGTGAATTGCTGAAATCAATCAATTTCTCCTTGTACTGTGCTATCATTCTGGGTGATGGTAGGAGGCTGCTCAAAGCTAGGGTCATACCCGCCTGGGCTACATAATCTGAGAGCTCCTCCATGTCTCTTTTTATGTAGTCCAGGGAGGTATATCTCAAGTCATTTACACTCACATGTACAATGACAGAGTCATATTTGTACCTGTTGTTGAGGGACCTGAGTGTGTGGTTTATGTGGCAGATCCTGGCACCTGACCGGCAGCTGACTGTTACTTTCTCCTTATTCAACCTAGTGAGTGGGACATCAGTGTGCCTCACTTTCGAGTCACCTATGACTAATGTGGCTGGCATGCTGTTTTTCCTTAGGGGCTTTGGTTGAGTGGCGCACTATTTAAGAGAGTTATGTGTCTCATAATTAGTGTTGTGTTATGGTGGTCGAGTGCATTTCTGCCTTGGAGGTCGCTGCTGTTTGAGTAGATTTTTATTGAGAGCCTCCACGAAGCTGGGTGTGTGGTTTGTGTTTTTATGTGAAGGCAGAGCTGGTGTGTGCTCTGGAGGGCTATGTGTTCATGTGGTGTCATGCAAATGTTGACCTTCTTCTCTTGGCCAGCTATTCCGGTCTTGGCTCAAGAGTGCGTGGCTTCCAATTTGGATATATAAGTGCATCTCTCATAAGTCTGAGTGTTGGGAGGTAAGAGTAGAGGATTGTCAGTGTACATGAGGCAGTTGCTACATTGCCTCAGGATGCCCAAGTTTACCAGATTAAAAGGAGAAAGTGCAGGGAACTGAGCTTTAGATATGCCTTGAGGGGTGGGCATTAATAATAAGTACTGTAGCTGTTGCCTTGTAGAACATTTCCTGCTGGTAGCACTTTTTTGTGCTAGAATAATTGCTACAAGATGTGTGGTAAAGTGCTAGTCTAATAAAAGGGCAGGAGAGGAGTGAACTCGCAGATCTAAGGGAAAAATTGAAGAGCAGACTTTTTGGCACAGCTTACAAACAGTCCTGGATACAGCAAATCTGTATCTGGGCTAGACTAGTCACAGGAAAGGTAGTAAACAAGCACAAATACATGCTCTTAAACCAGAAAGTTGAAAGAGATGGAAAAACTGCCCAAACAGCCAATAAACTACGATTTCTTTACCAGAAACCACTCCTCTTGTGGTATATAAGCTATCTAGTGCTTACCAGTCTCACTGATAAGCTAGAAGGCTTCCGTCTGACACAGAAAGGCTTGGGGGCTCAGAAGCTTATAAACAGCCTTCGATACAGAAAATCTGTTTCTGGACTAAACTAGATAGAGGAAAGGTGGGAAACAAGCACAAATGTGGACTTTTAAACCAGAAAGTTGAAAGAGATTGAAAAACTGGCCAAACAGCCAATAAACTACAATTTCTGGGACAGAAGCCACTCCTCTTGTGGTTGGTAGGCTACCTAGTATTTATCACTCCTACTGATAAGCTAGAAGCAAATCTGTATCTGGACTAGACTAGTTACAGGAAAGGTGGGAAACAAGTGCAAATTTGGGCTTTTAAACCAGAAAGCTGAAAGAGATAGGAAAAAAATAATCCCAAAAATACATGTAAAATATAAACCACAAAAACATTTTTGTTGTTTTTATTAACCTTTCCTGAAGATCAGAGCACCAATGCAAATCCTTCAAATTTTTTCATAGGATCATAGCAGGTTACTAGGCTAATGGCCCTATAGCCTTTACAATCTTAGCCATGTTATACCCGTATTCCCTAATTAATCATGTTATATGGTCTAAATTTGGTAGTCAATGGTCAGCACCAATTGCCCTTGTCCATGATAGATGTAGGTGCCACTCCCAGGGTGAATTTACCGTCTCCCATTCAAGGGTCTAATTTCCACTTAAATGGGGTCATTGAGGAGCTCTTCTTCAAGTGAACTGGGAGTTTATTCCATTGGATTGGCAATCTCTGGGAGACATATCTGTCTATTCAGCATGTCCTGTTAATGTCCCAAGCTAGTTTAAGTTCCCTGGAACAAGTGAATCTTGTCCCATTTGACTTCCAGATGTGTAGCATTTTCATTAGGGGAGGGTCAGAGACTGATCTGTAGGCGAGGCAAAAGTTGCATCTCAGCAGCCTATAAGATACAGAATACAGTGACAGGGCTTTCAGTCTATCCACATAAGTCATATTTTGAAGGCCCTATATTTTATTGGTGAGGAATCTTAGCGGTCTCTCCAGTTGCTGCAGGTGTCTCGTGAGGTGTATATAGAAGGGAGCATTGTACTCTATTAGTGGTCTGATGAGGGTCAAGTACAAAGGAGTTATAACATCCTTTGTCCTGGATGCAATGCCCTTACTTATGACATGTGCAACGTAGAAGTTTTTCCTTACCACTGTGGACGCATGGTGATCAAAGTTTAGGTTGCTATCAACCTGCGTATCCAAATCTCACACCAATGGGTTTGAGCTTTGAGGGGTACTGTCTATATTGTAATTTTCAGGAACATTCCCTTTACCAAAGGAGATAATGGTGCACTTTCTGCATTTAGTTCGAATCCATGGTTTTGGAACCAGTCTTTTGTCTGTGTTAGCCCCTTTTGTAGTATATTAACATCATTAGGGGCCTCAGTGATTGCACCCAGTTTGAATCATCAGCAAACTTGGTAATCCATAGGCTGTGCAATTTTATCTGGACTCCTTGTAGAACACCAATGGTAACTGATCTACTGGTAGAAGTGGAATACCCAACTTTGACTCTATATGCGTTTCTCAATAATAACTGAGTGGGAAATTGTGTTGAAAGCCTTGGCTAAGTCAAGATAGGTGGTATGCACTGTTAGGGCTTTGGTGACATTCTTGAAGAAGTCCACTGGGTTTAATAAATATGATCTACCCTTAACAGAGCCAAATTGGGTTGGGGTCAAGAGTTTTGAGGTCACATGTTTTTGTTAATAAGGTCTGCGATGATTGTTTCCATGGCCTTGCAGATAAGGCTGGTTAGGCTTATGGATCTATAGTTCCTGGGGTCAGTTGATGAGCTCCCTTTGTGCAGGGGGATTACTGTTGTTGTTTTCCACTCTGATTGAACAAAGCCAGTGCTTAGGCTGTGGTTAAAGAGAGTGTCAAGTGGTTCCATAAGGTCCTGTTTTAGGCTATGTAGTAAGCAGCCTGTGATGTTATCTGGTCACATAGAGACCATGTTTTTGCCTTGGAGAGCATGTTTATGACCTTCTCTTTGAAGATACTAGGTAGAGGACTGATGGCTGGTATGCTTTGGGGTATGACTGGTTGGCATGGGGGGGTGAAGCTTGCACCAAATCTGTCAACTAGTAGGTTGGCAATGTTCCCAGGTTCAGTATGAGTGGTACCATCCACTACTAGTTTGGCACAAAGCTGGGCCTTCCCTTTTAGATTTTGGATGTAGTTAAAGAATGCTTTATGATTATCCTTAACTAACAATGCTAATTTAGCTTTTTAATTAGCTTTAGAGGACTTTACAAGATATCCAGTTTACTTGTTCAAGTTGTGGAGGGTGTTCTTCCTCTGCTGAGTCAGTTCCTTCTTGTTCTTAGATATCAGTTTCTTCCTCTTGTTATATAACTTATTTATACTTGAGGTCCAACAGGGTGGCTTGTTTTTTGTGAGGGTTTGGTTTTGATCTGTTCAGGTACAGCTGAGTTTATACAGTTGTACAAGGTTATACAAGGCATTTGTACACCTCTGCATAGGAGTCTTTGCTTCCTGTGTTAGGTTCATAGGTTCATAGGTAGGTACTAGGCCATCAGCCCAAGGGCCTAAGTAAGCCTAGCCGACAAGGTTCCCTGGCTTACACCACCCAAGAAAGTTATTTTCCTGTGCCACTGTCAAGCAGAGCCACAGAAGTGATCCCTGGGGTGTATTTCCTATTTCCATCCACTCATCAAGATTTTAGCAGGGGGTCCAAAACTATTTATCCCATTGCTTAGTAGGCCATAGTTTGCTATGGAGAAATTTTTCATTATTTTAGCTCCTGTTGGGTGGAAGGGGGTCAGGTCTGATTGTTACTTCAAACAAGACTGATTTATGATCAGACATCACCAGGGAGGGGAAAACACTGGGGATAGAGCAGTGAGCCTCCCCCCCACGTTGGTCAGTACTAAGTCTAGGAAATTTGTACCCCTTCTGAGGGTACGGACTACCTGTTCCCAAGCATTTGTACTGACAAAGTCCAGGAACTTCAGGTGAGCATGTTTGTTCTCATATATGTCTCCTAATCTATGGAAGGATAGTTGAAATCACCCATGATCAAGGTGTTTGGGTAAATAGCGAGTGGGTGTAGTAAGTCCAGGTAGGCAGTGTGTTTCTCTTGGTTCATGGTGGAGGACCTATAGCTAACAATGATGTGGAAGGGGGTTTTACTTACAGTTAGTTGGATTTGGAATAGCTCAAGAGAGTGATACTGTTTAACCAGTCTCAAGGTGTATTTGTCCTCAGTGAAGATAGATACACTTCCACCTTTGATTCTTTCATGCTGATTTTAAGGTCTGAATGTGTGGAAGGCATTTTAACCTTACATGGCAGGGGTGCTCTCTATGGCCTTGAACCATGTCTCAGTGACTGCACAGACATCAGAATTTTCCAAGGTGAGGAATGCTTTCAGAGAGTGTGGTTTCCTGTTTAGATCAAGCATTAAGGAGCATGACCTTGAGTTTGTTTTGAATGAATTGTTTTATATCGGAAATGTTGTTATTGTGATGTTGCCTAAAAAAGGCACCATGGGGGAGGCAAGTGCCTTTGCCAGTAACCGAAAGTCAAGAAGCAACATGTGAAGACCATCCCTGGCAAAGCAGTGTGGTCTGTAGACTATATCTTTCCAGGCTGACAGATACTGGATTGACACCAGAAACTAAGCCAGTTGTTGAAGTCAATCATTTTTTGTTTATACTGAGGAATCATCCTGGGTAAAGGTAGAAGGCTGCTTAGTGCTAGAGAAATACCTGCCTGTGACACATAATCAGAGAGTTCAATCATGTCTCTCTTCATATAGTCCAGAGAGGTATGTCTTAAGTCATTCACCCCAACATGGACTATGTCAGTGTTATACTGGTACTTGTTGTGGAGAGACTTGAGTGCATGCATGATTTGATGGATCCTGGCACCTGACAGGCAGCTAACTGTGACCTTCTCCTTGTCCAGCCTAGTGAGGGGGAAATCTGTGTGTCTCACTATGGAGTCACCTATGACCAGGACATTTAGTTGTGAGGTGTTTGCCTTAGGGGCTTATTAGTTGAGACACTGATGTGTGTGTTATTATGTGTAGTGGATTCTATTGGATCTGCAGTGTGTGCAGTAGGTTTGCACTTGGAAGGTCTCTTATCTTTTGGTAGCCTTCTAATGAATACCTCCGTATATGTGGGTTTATGTGTTGTGTGCTTGTTATCTGAGATAGATGAAGTCAGTGTGCTGACAACCTGTTTGATTTTTGGTTTGTTTTTACATGACAGAATTGATTCCAAATGCATAGTGTATATACATCTTTCACAAATTGTATTTGTTTGGTTTAGGAGTAAGTAGTTGTCAGTAAACATGAAGCAATTACTGCACTTCCTCAGGAAGCCTATGTCAATCAGGCTGGTAGAGAAATGATGAGAACTGGCCCTCCATTGTGGCAGGATTATACCTTATTAGTGGAGAGTGGGCTAGTTAGACCAGGTTTTGCTCTAGAATTAACTAAGGGGTTTATTCTGAAGTAGGCTAGGGTTAAAAACTGGGATAGCGCTTCTTGGTGTACAACTGAGTTGCTTGCAGAGTAACAGGGTACTTTGGGAGGGTTTATTAGCAAATATCTAGGAAAAATTGTCTTCCTAGGCCTTTGCATCTATACACGGCAGCATTAAACTCTATTGTACGGTAAGCAGCTATGTGCAAATGTGAGATTTAAATAAAAGTGAAGTTAAACAGTTTTAACACAAACTAACAAATAGAAAAGCCCAAAACTGAGCCTTTTCTCAGCAATCCCCACCTCATATGTGTGTTGGGCTACATACTTCTGCCACAAGGGTGCAGGAGGTCCTTTTTAGTAAAAGATAACTGGTGGTAGTGCTAAAATGATACCAAACAGTCTAGATTCAGAAAGTCTGAATCTAACCTATGCTATATAAGGCAGAGGTATTTCAAAATTCAAAATGCAAAATAACAGTCACAACAGCAAAAAACAGCAGAAAGGAAGCAGCAAATTAGTTAAATGCAGTTCACAAAGTGCAATACAAACATAAAATATACCTATTTTATTTTCATTTGAATTCAGTGGATACTATGCAGGATTTCTATCAGATGCACTCAAGATCTCTGGCTAAAGTTGCCAGACTCTGAGCAGCTCCAGTAAACTGAGCCTAAAGTTTTCTCCTGAGTGGAAGTGGATACAGCAATCTGTTGCTAAAGGGTTACTTCCATGGCACTAGAACCACACAGACACCCAAGTTCACCACTGCCAGATTCGAACCACCTACCCATCATTCAGAATTTTAAACGATAGCTACTGTCCATTACTTCAAAGTAAAGTGCAGATTAAAACCTTCCCCTACTCTGTCAGAACCCAGAAAGGTAATGTATTAGCATTCAAATGACAAGCCTTTAACTAATCTATAGGGGAGAAAAGTTTTACAAAAATAATCCTAGGCAACTGCAACACACCTCATTCAGAAATAAGGAAGCTCACAGATTTTAATTGTTTCAAGAAGAAATGACTTGATCATTACTTAAAACTTATAGCTGCACCTGGTTTCCAGAAAAAATAATTAAGCTTTAATTATATTTCCATAAAACGAGAAGTTAAACTTACTAAACAAAAACACTGACTCAATGCATATTTATGTAAATATTTGTAATATGTATATATACAATTGCTCTGTTATGCACAGTTTTCTGTGCAAATATGCAAGTGTATTCATTGCTTTGTAAGTAGACCTTGTAGATAAGGCTATCTACATACAGAAGACATTTTACACACTGACATTGAAAATTTAAAATATATTTACTACCTTTGAGCTATAAGTTATATGTTTATGTTTCAAGCTAACTGTACTAGATTATATATAAATCAAATGTATGCTAGTTGTGTTTAAATTTTGCATCTTGAATCCAGGTCATGACTGAAATGGTCCTTGGACCAGTCTACTCAGATTATCAAATATAAATAAATAAACCGAAAAAATGCTCATGCAAATTCAGCATTAGTATAATGTTTTCTCTGGCTTTGGTTTTGTTAACAACTGGAATACATTCTTGTATCTCTTTATTTCCCACTCTGATTTCTGTTTTGACCAGGGCCT
>NC_056733.1:1327799259-1327801759 GCF_019279795.1 Protopterus annectens
ACCAAAATATGTGAAGAGATACAATATTCCCTCTGTAGGTTTTCCCTATACAGACTCACATTTACTTAGCTAACAGTACATTTTATTAATCCACCATATGGTACAGTATAACTATTATGTGAACAGCTGTAGGCTGAGCGATGTATGTGAACAGTTATATAGCATTATAGCTTCCTATGAAACTTACCTTTGATGAAGTCAGATTTTGTAATGTGAAGATAATCTCCACCAGCACATTGTTCTGTGGGTTGCAAGCACTGGTGCTTACTATCAAAGATAAAATAATATAGAGCCCATATAGTATCCTGGGGATTTTGGTCATTGCAACTTGTAATGTCTTGCCCCAAATGTGATACAATTATCAGTTGTTTCTCTGATAACCACCATAAGCAGTCTGCTTAATTTATATATTGTGATGAAGCTGAAGTCATGTGTAGGAAGCTACTATAGGAAACTGATAACATAATTTTTACCAAGTTAATGGTGCTGGAAGTTATATTTAGTCAGCAATTCATAGTATAAAGGCAAAAACACAACATGCAATTATTTTAACGTTAAACTTTGAAAACGTGCTTTCCAGGACAGTTTAAATGTATGACATCAGCATTATGTCAAGCAATTAAAAAACACAATTAGTTAGCTATGTTTCTATTATAGCAACTTCTGTAATGTTGATTGATGAAAAATAATACATGAGAGTGACACCACATGCAAACAGATTATTTAATTTTCACACTGCTATTCTTTTATATTTACATATCTGAGTTTGATGTATCAGGTGAAACGTCATGTCTTGTCTGACTTAATCCGGAATTAACTAATACCTCAGTCACAACGGTCCTTCCTTAATATGTTGCTTTATTATTGCTTTAAGGACATGTTAACTCCTGAAGTCTATTTATTTATTTATTTCACATTTGTTAACTGGGTTGGTCCAGCTGAGCACAAGCCCATTTTCAGTGGAGACCTGAGGACAAAAGCTCCAACAGTAATATTAAACATCTTACACAGATCAGTGTAGCAATTAGATTACAAAGTATAATAAGCAAGACAAAAAAAGAGTAGTAAGCATGATTATTGATATATACAGAGATATCATGTGAGAAGGATAATATATGATATGACAAGGAAAAAGAAAGAAATAAAAAAAAATAGCAATGGGAAGTATGGTATTAGCAGCAGTCAGGAATTTTTGAGATTAGGTAAATTAGATAGAATCAGCAAGTCGTCAGGTTGGATGCTGACAGGGGCAAAACTAACTGTTCTGGAGGAAGGGTTTTAGTTGCATTTTAAAGCTGTTAGTTTGTGTGATGTTTCATCGATTTGAGAGGAGGTTGTTCCAGATTTTAGTTATAGATGATTTGTAAAGGAGATTGCCTATGTTTATTTTTGGGGTACATGTTTCAAGAAGGAGTTTCTCAGAACTGTGAAGGGAGCAAGGGGGGGAATAGTAAGAAACTAAGTTGATGAGAGTGGGACAGGCAGTGGGTTTATTTAGTATGAGGTGGGATAGTTGTAGTTGGGATAGCTTTAGAAGGTGGGGAAATTCAAGCCATTGTAACTTGTGTAGGGCTATGCAATGGTGGGTAGGATTGGGTAAGTTGGCTGCAAATTTGGCGATTTTATTATAGGTTTGTTCTGACTTGGAGAGTAGACAGGATTGGAGCTTGGTGAGTACAGGTGACCATAAAGGAGGCTGGGAAGGAGATATGCTTGTGCAAGGGAATGCCTGGATTCAGCAGAGAGGAATGTAGAGTTGCGGTAGAGCAGGCCCAGCTTTTGGTTAGTTTTTTTGATTGCTTGGTGTATGTACATGTCAAATTTTAGCTGGTCATCAATGGTCATGCCCAGAAGTTTGGTGTTTGTGTCTACATTTATGGTAGTATTGTTCTGTGAAGAGATTGAGAAGGTAGTCTTAAGGTGGTAATTATTTTTGGGGAGAAAGAGGACTAGCTTAGTTTTTGGGGGGCTTAAGATAAGCTTGTTATCATTTAACCATTTTTCAACAAGAAGGAAAGATTGTTGTGTGTCTGAAGTTGTGAGTTAGAGTTGGAGGAAGTAATCAGAGTGGAGTCGTCTGCATACTGTATAATGGTAGAGAGGGTGGATGCTGAGTGGAGATCATTTATAAATACGTTGAAGAGAAGAGGTTCCAGAATAGAGCCTTGAAGTACCCCTGTGTATATGGGTAGGAAAGAAGAGCAGGATGCTTGCCATCTGACAGACTGATGCCTATCAATGAGATAACTAGAAAACTAAGAGAGAGTAGATCTGGACAGGTTACGATTAGATAGTTTAGTCAGATGTTTGGGGTGTGATACTGTGAAATGCCTTAGATACATCTAGGAAGAGACATGAGACTAGATTATTGTTGTTCCTGATGTCAGCTATGGAGTGGTTAAAGGATAGAAGGGCTGTCGAGGTACTATGGTGGGGCCAGAAACCATGTTGGGTGGAGGCTAGGAAGTTTGCATTTCCCTAGAATCTTAGATAGTGGGGA
>NC_056733.1:1327806759-1327811759 GCF_019279795.1 Protopterus annectens
CCATGTCAGACTCCAAACCATTTACAAGTGGCATCCCACAAGGCTCAGTCCTAGGACCTCTCCTGTTCGGTATATATTTCTCAGAGGTACAGGCCAACACGGAAGGACTGTGGATGACTAAGTTCACAGATGACTGCAAACTGGGCACTATAATCGAATCTCCAACTGACACAAGCATCCTCCAAAAGTGTCTCATATAAACAGACAACTGGTGCCAGAGCCATGGCCTCAAGCTAAATGCCAAAAAGTGTATAGTCATCCCCTTTGGCAAAAACAAAGTGCCCACAAATTACCACATAGGTGGTAATCCATTAAGTACAGAAGAAGTAATTAGGGACCTGGGGACCCAAGTTGATAGCAATCTCTCATTTGACAACCACGTGGCCAAAGTGGTTAGAAAAACATTTTATATAGCCCACCTAATCATGAAGGGATTCACATCTAGATCAGGGGAGGTCATCATGCCTCTCTACTCATCCCTCATCAGGCCCATAATTGAGTACAATGTCCCTTTTGGGATGTACCTTACCAGACACCTGCAGCAACTGGAAAGACCCCAAAAGTACCTCACCAAGAGGATCAAAGGGCTCAAACAGATGCCATATGCTGCCCGGTTAAAGAAACTCCAGCTCTACTCAGTGGCATACCGCCTGCTCAGAGGCGATCTGTGCCTGACGTATAAAGCCATGCCCAACCCGGAATTAATGGACATGCTGCACCTCAGAAAATCCAAATCCCATCGAGCCACGCTCGAGAGACTTGAACCTCAGCACTGAAATAAATAGGACATGCTGGAGGGACAGATTCATAACCCAGAGGCTCCCTTCACTCTGGAATAAAATCCCAGTCCAGGTTAGGCAGAGTCCCTCATTGACTCTCTTCAAGAGGAATCTTGATGAGTGGATGGGGGATCATAGGTTTACCCCGGGTATCACTTCTGTGTCACTGTTAGACAGAGGCACAGTATACTAACCTCGAAAAAGGGCATAGCAAAATTAATTTAAAATGGGTGGTGAAAGCCAAACACACTCTGGCTAGGCTTATAAATGCCCTAGGGCAGCCTAGTATGAACCTATGAACCTATGAACCTATATATATATATATATATATATATATATATATATATATATATATATATATAAATATATATATATATATATATAGACACACACACACACACACACACACACACACACACACACACACACACACACCAAAATCCACACTGTCATGAATGATATACATGACATTAATGTTGTCAAACACCTATGCATGTACAGTGTGCATCAGCAGAACAGGTAGCACACATGCATCTGGTTTAACAACTTGATTGATGTTCCCCATAAGCAGATAGTCATGTATATTCTACAAAAAGAATACCTTGGTATAGCCAATAAGTTGTGTAACAGCTCACTGTGACAAAGGGGGTACACTTCAGTTACACATTTATTTATTTATTTATTTATTATTATTTATTTATTAACATTTGTTGACAGGGAAAGTCTGAGTAGGACAGAGCCTGTTTTCAACTGAGGCCTGGGAAGAAATTCTCCAGATGCATGTCTTTGGAATGTGGGAGGAAACTAGACCACATGCTGGTGGATATTACACATATCTTCGACCCCAGGACATGGCTCAAATACCAACTGGTTTGACTAATGGGTGTGATGTCTACATTATACTTGGCTTTTGTGTTTGTGTACCTGACTTAACAATTCCCTGCATGTTTTCTTGTCATTGCATGTGTTTTCATAGCCATGGCAGTACTGTTTCATATGCATTGATACTGTCTGTATTATACTAATATCGCAACTGTTTGGACCCAGGATGTGAATGTCATCTGTGATGTCCATCACTTAAATAATGGAGAGGAAAGGGCCTAGTAGACAGCCCTGATGTACGGACCTGATCACCAGACCTGATAGGTAGGTCATTCACACATTTCAACATAGAGAGATGTCACATATGTGATACACTGGTCTACCCATTTGATTATTTAGCTGCGTATGACCACATATGACAGTGTTGATTGAATAGCCCAATGTGGATTTGTGCCAAATGCCTTGACATGATCAAGTTCCACAGGATGATACTGTTGTCCTCATGCATGCCCTCAATGACGTTTTGAGGACATCTGTCAGATGAAACAGACCTAATTTCACATTAACCATTCACACAGGTCTGTTGCACACAGCTGTAATATTACTAATGTCCATTTAGAAGAGGCCCAAGATGACATGTTGACCTAACTCACAGTTGAGGAGAGTCGGCATGTCTCTATACATGCATGCATTAGGCGCTGTTCCCCCATCTCAGATGGGTGCATGTTGATGTACACCATTCTACTGGAATATAGCCAATGTGGATGGTGTGATGAAGTACAGATTCAACAGTGTCAGGAAGGTGTGTATGTCCTGAATCATTTGTGATGTTGTCACAGCCTAGTGATTCCATGTGATAGGCTTGGATGATGGTAAGACAGTGCATATTGCCTATTGTTTCTGTCCTAGGGTTTTGACACAATCCCCCACACAGGTATCAGTGAGAAACTCCTCCCAGCTGGAGATTAATCCCTATGTCACTGGATGGTAACCAATTGGCTCACTGACAGAAAACATTCTGTAAAAGCTGGTGAATCAACCTGTACCAGTAGAGCAGTCACCACTAGAAATCCCAAGGGATCTGTGCTTGGCCCTTTACTGTCTGGACTCTATTTCTCTTATAGTTCAGGCTAAAGTATATGGGCTTTGGCTTGCCAAGTTTGCTGATCCTTGCAGATTGGGTATAATCATTGAGTCCACCAATGATGATAATACAGTACAGAAAGAGGTAACACAAACAAATGACTGGTGACAATGGCACATAATCTAAAACTTAATGCAGAAATATGTGTTTTTTATGTTGTCTACCTGAAAAGTGATATTTCATTCTAATGACAGCATTAACAACAGTCCTGCTATGCTAAAAACAAGTAATGCAAGCAATGAGAACACACTTAAATAGCAATCTGAACTTCGATCACCAAGTGACCGCACTAGTATTGAAAGCATATGTTGTGCACATCATGTCACACTATTATATTCAGATAAAGGATTGCATGGCACACTCACTGGATGGAGGGCAGCCTGCATTGTTATTGTGTTAACCTTCTCCCAACCTATAATCATTCATAGCTGAAATCCATTAAAAACAAACATGGAGGAAGTGCCTGCACTGTGTTTACATCAGATACACGGAACCAAGGATTCAGAATTCAGCAATTCTAATGACTTCACACATCATTTGCCTCTTCACCATGCTAACAGCCCTAAATATACACCAGAAGGTAACCGAGTAGCTAGGGAAACTTAAGGTGAGCAAAATTGTTTATGTGGTGAACACAGAAGATTGGCTGTTACTTTGAGATATATCTGCACAGAGGATTACTGATTTTGAGATGGTATGCCTGCATTCTGTCAGCTATGTACTACATATGCTGACACATAATTATGAATAATATGTGTAACAGTTTTGCATATATATATATATATATATATACACACATATATATGTATATATATATATATATATATATATATATATATATATATATATATACAGATAGATATCTATACATCTATCTATATATTCTGATTAGAAAAGTTTTTTACATGTTTATCTGTATGCATTAGTTAGAAGTATACTGATGGCATGGGAAAGTTTGTCAAGGCATTTCACAGGTATAGATGATCGGTAAAACCTTCACATGGAAAATTCTGTATTAAGTCTGTAGAAATGTTTCAGGGACAGGTCATTTGATAGCACTTTTAGCATTTCAAAGATACTTTGTTAACCAAATGGGTCATTTGCCCGCTCATTTGGGGGTGGCATTTCTGTTATGGCACAAACAAGGATATGTTGCTATTGTTACTGTCCTTTTTTGCATCCAGCCCACACATGCAAGTCAAATATATGAATGTGCTATCACATGTTAAGATCAGTTCTGTACAAATCTCCCACCTTTTACTTGCTGTACAGTACCAAGTAATGCAATACAAGTGTATGTCAGTCATTCATATCATTACACTATAATACACTCCAGGTTAAAGACTTACCTTGTAAATGCAGCAGCTGTTACAGTTTTAGTTCAGGGCAGACTCTGTCTGATGCAATCAGTACACAGCCAATACACAGGGAGGTAAAGGTTGTGAGAGTTGCCTGGTATCCATGTTAGTATATGTATGTATGTAGGAGGAAGGTTTTAGGCCCCTAGCTGATGAGTGAGTGTGCTATGCATTGTCTCTTAGCCAATGCAAGGGCATATTGAGAACGCCTACATCTTCCTACATCCACAGCAGCTGGTGGTTCCCCCTCTGACTCCTCATGTGCTTGTGGCTCTGGTGATCTTGGCATTGGTGGTAGGGTGCGTGGTCCTTTCCCTTGCTGATCTTGCTGAAGCTGTTTTCTCAGGATTATGTTGTGTAACATGGCACATACTGTGAATGTTTCAGTACATGCCCAGGGATTGTACTGCAGGGCTCCCCCAGATGTATCTAGACACTGGAACCATTACTTCAGCAGCACAAACACAAACTCTATGATGTTTCAGGTTTAAACATGTGCTTCATTATGGTCTTCTTCAGTGGGTGTGTGTGCATTTCTGACTGGTGTCATCAGCCACTGTTCCAGTGCATAACCTGCATCTCCCAGTAAATTACCTTGTGGGACATCCCCCCAGTGAACATCTGCTACAGTTGGGAGGTGTGCCTGATATGTGAGTTGCGGTAACTGGCAGGGTTGTCAGCACATTCATTCAAGAGGATTCCCCTTGTTATTACACATGACTTGAGAGTTAATAGAGTGGAAGTCCTTTCTGCTTATGTAGAGTCTTCCCTGAGACCCAGGTGCAACCTTAATTTCTATATCTGTACAATCTATGGCACCCAGTACATCACAGTAGTGTTCTGCAGGGTAGAACTCCTGTATATTTCTGCCACCCTTCTCAGAAGTAAGGAGAAAAT